>NW_013952676.1:397337-399407 GCF_001266775.1 Austrofundulus limnaeus | reverse complement strand
ATATATATATGTGTGTGTGTGTGTTTAAAAATTTCTGTCTCCTGTTTTTGCTTTACATTATGCATTTCTGGCTCTCTCTCTCTGTAAGAGCTGCCCTTCTAGGGTCACCTCCTCCACGATCATCAGATTAGCTTGAAGTTTAGTTTAAAACAAAGGCAAGAAGGAAAAMAACACTTACCTACATGGAGGCCCAGATGTGGAAACTTGGAGAACACTCCAACWTGATGTGACACAGACATCAGGACCTTCAGCTGATCTCTTGTATCAGTCAGGAACTGATCACCACTGGAGAAGACCACTCATGAGAACATGCAGTCAGGCCCACATCATTCTAGCCAAGTAACTGGACTGTACCAGAYCCTGACCCCACTTAAAGATGGGCCGGATGTTTCAGTGTAGAGGTCCACCTGTGCTCACCGGACCCTCCCTCACAGCTGTAAATTCTGAACTTTAAAGTTTCAGCCAATGAGGGAAGAGCTTATTGAACTGAGACTGTGCCTGTGTGTTTAAACTGGATCTTTTTTCAGAACCAGGAGAAGTACGTGTAACCTGGTTCTTTATGTWGAATCATAAAACAGGAGAAGTCCAAATTTGCATGATTTATTATCACTGGGCTTTATAAAAAGCACAAGCATTACAGAAACAGAGGTTTGTGGACTTGACATATTAAGACTCCCGTGGTCCTCGGCAGGGGTGTAGCACCAAATTCTGGGCCCTGTACACTCTCTGTGTCAGTGGGCCTCTATCCATGCAAGTGCACGAGGTGCATAAGTAAAAAAAAAAAGTGGGGAGGGGGTATTCTTTTAAATAAAGACGCATAAATAGGGTTTTAAGCTACAATCAGATCAGATTATATTGATGAGTGGTTCTTTCATTCACCAGATGAATTGATGCATTTGGCCTACCTGTGTTCAAATACCTAAAAAAATTTGCTACATCTGGTTTGTGTACTAATGTTGTGATCCGTGACACTATAGCAAAATTTGATTTAAAAACATTTATTCTTGAACTAAACATTTGGTACATGACACATGCTCAGTTTAACTGTCTGCACAAGTCATAAAATGAACACTAAATGTTTCTTTTGTGATGCAATAATAGTCAAACCATATTAACTGAGATTATGTTCACCTTTATTAAACTATGTAGTGCATCAGTCCTTTAAACTCACTAAGAATACAGTTTGACAATCAGCCATAGTTTCACACAACAGACACACACAGGTAGAGCACTACAGGTGTGTTTCTCCTCTCAGGAGCATCAGAAAACTTGTAATGTGTGTAAAGGACACACTTGAGGGGGGTCTGGGGGTCGTAGAGGCTATTTCCTGATTTCTAATGTATTTTAACAGGTTGTTAAAGATACTTTTACTTACACAAATAAAGACTTAATTAGAGACAACTTGAGACAGATTCTTCATTAAACTAGTTGTATCGTCCTGTTTTTAAACTCACTTATGGCTCAGATAATTAAATTAATGTGATAATTTATCTCAAACAGCCTTAGAGTTTTTTTTACATTAATTTTGTTTATTATTCATTTTTATTTATAACACAACATGTGCCAAACAATGACACTCAACTGCTTGTTTCAAACTAAAATCATTAATAACTTTATCAAGTGAACAGGTTTAATTATAACAACCAACAGTGAATTTAGGAGCGTTTGACTTTTTTCTGATTTGATGACAGGCCCACTCATGAACTGACAWGRYATCATGCAGCTTTCTTCACAACATAAAATAACACTGTGTCAAAGAATGGTGTTGTAAAAATGAACTTGTGTCAGTTTCATCAACCTGCATGTAAATTAAGAACAACTGATACATGGATGCTTGGAACTGATCAGAAAGCTAATGATGGATGGAGTTCCTCAGTAATCTGTCTTGGTAAGTCCTGCTGATGTTCTGCTGGGTTAGAGATGACATGAGCTGAAGTCACTTTAGGTTTCAGAGTCTTGTGTATCAAAATGTTTGTTTTAATAATTTTAATGTTTGATTAAAATCAGTTTATTATGTAGTCACAACAAATATCGCTTCAGGTTTCTTTCTTTCTATAGATTATATATATA
>NW_013952676.1:394904-396662 GCF_001266775.1 Austrofundulus limnaeus | reverse complement strand
GCCATCCCTTTATGACCACAAAACCGTTAATAGCGTGGTGTACCTAATAAAGTGGCCGGTGAGTGTATGTATATAAAAAACAATCTAATTTGATCTTCAGTCTCTCATCCTGAGGACAGATATTAGAAAGCTTTGCCTACAGTTCTGATAGAAAAATAGTCAAATTGTTAAAAAYCATAAAGGATTATCTGCTCATACACTTTGTGGAGAATTCATGGACGGACCAGTTTCTGATCAACTTAGATATTAGAACAGATATACCTTCAGAACTAAACCTAACAGTCAGTTTGTGATGATTATCAGGGAGTTTGATGAAATTTTTAAAGCTTGATCTGGTTTCTGTGAACTCAGTTTAAAGCAGCTTCTGTCTTTTGGTAACATGACTGAAGACAGGTCATCAGTGATCATATCAGGTCTGAAGTTAGAGGGGAATTTAATGAATCATACAGAAATGATTAAATCTAACATTGGCTTGTAGAGTTCACATCTGCTACATTGTTTAGGCTGATGGTATTTGAGACCTGGATGAGTTTAATTTTATTTCTACAACAGCAAAGGCAGAACCCTACTCTAAGTKTATGTKTCGCTCYTGAAATTCCATAAAAGCCTTTTGAATTTTTTGTAAGGATGTCAAAMTAAAGGTAAGAACCGGAKGAAGTCGTCTGACATGCTGGTTTCAAAGAAAATGAAAAAAAAAAGCCCTATGTAGTGTATGGAAATGTTTACAGGCAGAAACGACAGTTTTTGCCCACCGGTGTAACAAAGGCTGTTGAGGGGTTAAAGTAAATTTTTTGTACTTTTAGGACAGTTTGGCTTCAGTGTAACAGATGACAGGAAACTGCAATCAGATATATGGCATAGTTTTACTTCACATTTTCATTACAGAGTAAATCTTAATTCTAACACAGGTATTGGACAGCTTCTTAACACCGATACACGAGGCTGCATTAGCTAGTGGATACTGCATAGACAGACGCGCACACACGCACACACAATGACAAAATGACTAAATTTTTCACTACAAAGTTCAATGTCCTGTGACCGCAGTGCAGCCACAGAATGCAATGCGACCATGTATTAGAAATGTCTTTAGGCTTCACCTGTTCTGTTCATTCACACTCACACACAAACACACACACTCCCCTGTAGTTGTAATGGACACCTGGGCATCTCAAATCCTGTCTCCTCACAGCTTCAGTGCTTGTATGGGACAGGCAGAGTTAAAAGCTGCAGATGTGTGAACTGAAACACTGCTGCAGTGGTTGGACTCTGTCAGATGTTCTGTTATTGTGTTTCATCATGTTGTTCAGGAGAAGCAGAAATGTGGAGGCATGAAAACAGAGTGAAAACTGTAAATAAACCTTGTCCTCACTTCTGAATGGGTCTCAGTCTGAGAACCTGCCGCAATTTCTCAAATAAAGATGAAAGTTCCAGTTTTACAAGACGACAGCAGAGGGTCTGTCCATGTCTCCCTCACACACTCATTCACGCACGCGCACACACACACACACACACAGAAGCAGCCAATGGGAGCTGTGTGTTTGGGTCTCTGTATTTAGTGTCGGTTCTGTGCCATCCTACTACCTGAGCAGCGTGCATCAGATCAACAAGAACAGCAGGAATAATAAAGTAAACCACTGGCACATATTTACACAAACAAAACAAAAAGTTACTCACTGCAGGCCTTCATGATGGGGGTGGGGCAGGAGCCCCTAATTTAAGTGCATTTTCATCCGGAATGTTTGAGAACCCCTAACT
>NW_013952676.1:384243-392188 GCF_001266775.1 Austrofundulus limnaeus | reverse complement strand
AACGGACAATTTATATTGTTAGTCTAAATTATTACATTTAAAATTAGAACTCTAATTCAAGCAGAAAAGCCTATTGTCAAGAAAATCGAGTGTGATTTATTTTCAACTCAAAATATCTTCAAACTAACAAAATATAATGAAGAAAACCCGTCTGGATAACAGCAGACTGACTGCTGGTAAAATATACGACAGGCCTGGACCACTCCTGAATTTTGTTCTTTTCTAAAAAAAATCTTAGAATACGAAAACATTGGTGAATGCCACAAATTCTCCTAAATCCCTCGTATGAACAACTTAACAAATCTGTGCGTACGAACGGTTCTTGCATGAGGCTCATTGTGAGTGGTTAAGAGAGTTGTCCTCTAACCAGAGAGTTGGCGGTTCGATTCCCTGCTAGCCAGTCATGTCGAAGTGTCCCTGGGCAAGAGACTGAACCCCCACTGCCTCTAAGTGTCCCATCAGTGTATGAATGTGATATGAAGCACTAATTAGTCTCTATAGATTGATTTGTGCATGAGATAAAGTGCTGTGTGGATGGGTAAATGTGGACACATTGTATTGAAAAGTGCTTTGAATATCCTGGTTGATAGAAAGGTGCTATATAAATACACAGTCCATTTATCACTGAGACGTGGTGGTTCTAAAGGTTTTCAGTGTGACCCGTACCTGTGCCTGTGCATTTGGCTCCAGTCTGAGCAGGCAACCAACCTGCTGGCCCTTGGTCTGGATCACTCCAGCACACACATAGTTCTCTGGGTTTGGATCAACGTTGTCCAGCAGGGCCATCCCTAATCCCAGCAACTGAGAACAAACAAAACATCACACACAGAAAAACACTAAGACTCACATGCACCATGCTCACTGCCTTTCATGACTGCTTTCTGTTTTACATTAGGATCATCTTATGCTGAGAGAGACAGAGCGACAGATGTTTGGGTCAGAGCTTTAATAACGTTATGGTATAATAAGCCAGGGGTGGGCAATCCTGGTCCTTGAGGGCTGCAGCCCTTCATGTTTTACTTTTTATCCCTGCTCCAGCACACTTGATTCAGTCATTGAATTACCTCTTCCAAGTTCTATAGATGCTGATAATCACCCATTCATTCAAACCAGGTGAGGTGGAGCAGAGAAGCAAGGAAAACATGCAGGGCTGCAGCCCTCAGGGACCAGGACTGTTCACACCTGTCATAAGCAGTCAGGCTGTGACTTTCAGCAACAACCACTGCAAGTCTTAGCTCAATATCTGTAAAACTGACTGAATTATAGTAGGTATCCCAAACGCCAGTCAGATTCTGGCAGAAAAAAGTGCAGTCTTGGAAAAAACACAAATTCAACAGGTTTAGCTTGATCCTATAAAAAAAACTGTTCTATGTATATTTAGGTTGTAAAAACAGAAATAAAGTTTAGAGTTTCATCTTTACACTGATTTTTGAATTACTTTAATATGTTGAGAAATACTCCCTCAGTAACAAAATAAAAACTGAGTAAATCGGTTGTTTCGCTAGCTTTGTGGAATTTATCTGACTTTTAGCGCTGCTCTCCAGCATGAAAACACTGATATTTGCAACTGCACCATCTGAGAACGGTGCGTTCAATAAAAATGGTTTTTATATCAATGAATAGAGGAGATTCTAAGCTTTCTGTACATATAAAACACTTTGTACATATGATTAAATTTAATACAGAAAAGCCGGAAAGAAACTCCAAGTTTCAGTTTGATTGTGATTTTCACCCAGAAAAACACATCACAGACCCCCAAACTTGGTATCAAAATAAAGATAATTTAGTTTCCTACATGACCCTGAATGCAACATCTGGGTCTGAACAACGGCATTTGTGCCACGGCATTATATTAGGGGAATTCCCGAACTGGCAGCCCTCCCCAGTCAAAGCAGGTGTCCGGTTGAGGACACTCCTCTGCATGGATATCTCACTAAACATGTTAATAAATCYACTTTAGGCAAAAATCATTCTTGTATTAAACAAAACATATGGTTTAGATTTAAGTAAAGCTTTTATTCAGGAGAAACAATTAGTTTTTAGCAGCTATACATTCTGCCCGTCTCCGGTGACTGAGAGGAGGAGAAAGTCAGGCAAAATGAATGACGTGTTTCTCCATGATTCTTCACAAATTTTCAGGTAAAGTAACCCTCAAAACATATTTAGTATGTAATTACTTGAACAMTGATCATTAAGAGTAGAAAGTGGAACATAATTTTACCATTGAAGAGTCTGAATTTATCATTTTAATCGCCAAGTTAACAGGAAGAGCAGCTCTGCCTCTCAGATTGACCCACCGTGTTGTGAAGCTTTAAACCTTTTACTTGATAACAGCCTAAAATCCAAATATACACTCATGTTTCTGTCTTAAAATAATCAATATTATCAATATTAAAGATCATAGTACTATTCCAGTTTATCATCATTTGTAAAAGAGTAATGGTTTTAAATTTAAGAACACAGGCTGCTGACTGCTGCAGAGTCCCACACCTACTTTTTAATTCTCTGATGCATACATGACATATATCTCAAAATAGTTCTGCAACAGCTACAAAAATGCTTATTACATTACTTTATTTTTTTTTTTTGGCATCAAATGTTCATTCTGAGTGGTCAGATCCTAATACACTGACATTTGTACTCTGTAAAAGTACTCTGAATAGAAAGGAAATTTGCATACTTTTGAAAAATTGGCAAAATGATCCACATATACTGGCTTGTCAATTTTTTTCTATTAAAAGAATTATTTTTTGATTATTAAATATCAAATTTATGGGGCAACTTCTTACCAAGTTCAAAGTTTCAGAGTGTTACATCAAAAGATACATTTTTTGTGAAGGTGCAAAAATCTGCATTTTTTGCACTTTTTCAGACATAGTGATTTTTGACCATTTTTGCTTTTTTGAGGTCCAGTTTCTCAGAATCTAAGTGATTGAATTATCTGAGAAAAATTGGGCATCTTGTACTATTGTATGTCAGTCAACATAAAGATTTTTTGGTTTGTGGGTGTCAAACTTACCGAGATATGGTGTGAAAATGGCTTTGGCTGATTAGCTCATAATTTTCATTTGGTGCAATTTTGTCATATTTGCCATTTTTGGGACTCAATATTTTCAAAAGTGATTTAAACAATGGGGTAAATACTTCTGTTTTTTGTTAAATATATGTTTGTCAGTCAACAAAGTAATTATCTTGGATTTTAGAGGATTGTTTCCATTGTTTTATCACCCCTGAAAACAGCCCTTCAGACTGTCAAAATGAGGCACAGCTGGTCACGAGAGTAAAATGTTGGCCATTTAAAAAGTACATGCCCAATTTTGAAAATCTAAAGTGCAATGGATTTCGTTTTTTATTCTCTAACAAATAAAAACTTTAATAATTGCAATAAAAGGTAGTTAAATGTTTTGTTTGGGAGACCTAATTATAGGCGTTTGTGTGTTTAAACGTCAGCTGGAAGTGACAGTCATCTTTAGTTGGGTTGACTATAAAAAGTAAACAGYTGAACATGTTCATCCAATGATTCCTTTAAGAGTTTAATTAAAATGTATTCAGTCCTTCATGAGATACTTTGTTAAAAGACACAGATATAAATATCATCCACCTTCATCTTTAGCAGCAGATGATAAACATCTGAAGGTGATCCAGTCACCCTGACCACAAACTGACCCATGAATATTTCCTGAACAGTTTATTTGCTTCAGCAACAAGATGTCTGTTGAGGTGGAGTCAGGAGAATGTTAAATGTTTACCTTTGCCTTGATGACTTCAGTGTCCATACCGTGGTTGGCCTTGAAGATTTTTTGTGCTTCTTGCTGAGGTCTGAGGAAAGACACAGAGCTTTAGAACAGGCCTCCTTCATACTTTAGTTMATCACAAAGTGCAGTAAAATCTGTTGTGCCGTGTCAGCTCCTTGTCTTCTTGCAGGATTCAACAACAGAAGAACACGAGGGTGTGATTAAAGCTCTTCAGAATCCAGGTATGGTTCAGTCATTCAAAGTATTTAAGGTGAGCAGCTCTGTACAAACAGCAGCTTCAGTATTCAAACCTTCTCATCTGTCTGTTTGTTTTAGCTCTCAACATCTTGGTACACCTGCTTCACTTTCATTTCTCTACACAGTGACMAACACTCAGAAATAAATCAAAAAAACTTTTACACAGTTTAGGAAAAAACTAGGGTTGGGCATAATCGTATCGTGTGCAATTAATCGTCAGAAAAACATTAATCGATTTAATTTTTGGCAGTTGACAATTAATACGATTAATGCCACCAGGCAGACTAACCGCTTGGTGTTCCTCTCTGATTCAAATATGACCAAAATTAAAAAATTGTGTAATTTATTCATCTATCAACACAATTTAAAGTTTGATGTATAGCCTGAAGTCTGTAATTTTGACACAATTTGGAACAGATTTTTTACAAAGAGCCAATTTTCTCCCTATAAATTGGTCATGTGACTAGGATATAAGGGTGTCCAGGGACTCTGGGGGATTAATCGTCAAATTAATCGTTATCGGCTAAATACCACAATTAATCGTGATTAATTTTTTCGCCAATATTGCCCAACCCTAGAAAAAACTGAAAAAATAATGAACTTAGATCCAAACTTCACTTGAGATGTTTCTACACTTTGATCAGAGTCCAGCTGTAGTAAACCTAAAGAACCCACACTCCTCATGAGAACTGCTATCATCTTATTAGTGAAGCATGATGGCAGTGGCATCATGATGTGGGGCTCAGCAAAGCTCAGACATGATTGTAACACAGGTCTGAAAAAAAAAAAAGCTACAGCCACAGCTACATTTCTGTTGCTCTGAAGTTTCCTCTGAGTTTAGTGGTTCCACGATTCTCAAAAAAGGTTCTGTTCTGTTCCTGGAATACCTGGTCAGACCGAGCAGTCCAGGGTGACCAAGGACATGAAGGTCCTGTGTGGAGATAAAACCAAGTTCCAAAACCAGAACTGCAGGCCTCCACTGATCTGGGGCCTCATTTATAAAGGATTGGGTGGAAACCATGCTTAAAAAGTGAACATACGGCAAAAAGGCRAAAATGGTGTACGCCAAAAATTACGTAAATAAAATAATTCAAATTTATAAAACCATGTGTATGCATGTTTCTGCACACCTTTCCTTTAYAGATCACAGCTGCACCTCAGAGTTTGCACACAAGGTCCTGCCTCAGGTTCTACCCTCTACACGCCCACACTCAACCATAAACAGTCAATGYAAAGTGCCTCATGAATGTTAAGATGTATTTAAATCAGTCAGCTGATCAATGTCAAGAAAAAGCAATTGGCGTACGCATGGGTCAGAGCTGGCTGAGGAACCGCACATTTTCATGTCATGGATTTTCTAAATCACAACCTTTGTGTGAAAAGTGGCGTACGCAAGTTTCTGGGCTCATTTTGTGCATACGCAAGCATTATAAATCTGACTTCTGGGCCTAAAATCAGAGGGGCTCAATACTTCTCAACTCAACACCTGAAAGCTGCTTGAAGGACCCTCAGGTCTAGCTTACATAAGGTTCTTCAAAAATGTTCTCAAACCATTTTGGTCATCTGTGAAGCCTCTGGTGGAAAAATGTGTAATGTTATGTTATGTGCTGGGATGTCCATTACCAGCGACACACACATAYACACAGACGCACACAAACACACGGACACTTACTGGCTCAGCTGCTTCCAGCGCTGGAAGAAGTCTTGTGAGGCCATCTCAGTGGGCTGGAAGAACTTGTTGATGGTGACTGGCAGTTTAAGGGTCAGGTTCTGCAGAGCTCCTCCGTATCTGTCACACAGTTTATACAGCTTTGTTTTCATCCAGGTCTCTGGTCACCAGCACCAAYTTTACTCTCACAGGCTTGAAACTCAGTTCAAACCATGTGGCCAAAAAGATAAAAAATAAATCATTTCAAACTCTTCATAGCTAACGGGAATTTCTATTATTGTCCAAACTTTAGCATTTTGAGTAGTGAGAAGGATGAAAGTCAGTCACAACATTTAGCTTCTTAACAGGTCAAAACTAAAGTGAGACTGGACTCTAACTTTACCACAGGTTCACTTCCCCCTGCTGAGGTAACCTGTCGTGTTTTAGTGCACACAATATATTTATGAACTTTTTAATTTCTTATGTTTCACTTCTTCATTACTTGGAGTTTTGTTTTCTGTAAGGTTTTCTGTCTGAATGGAGGAAAAACAAAACCCACCACACTTTAATTTACTGTAAATGTCAAAGATGAAAGTTAAATACAATGAAATAAATTTATCTTTAAGATGAGAAATAAAAGTCTGACAGTGAGGCAAATTTCTGCTCCAGCTCTGGATCAGCCAAAACCTCTCACCTGAACTTAATGTTGAGGAGCGGGGCGTCACTGAAGTCCGTCAAACACTCGATGTTCAGAACCTGCTGGATCTGGGCTCCACCCTCCACCAGCGGCTCCACAGGTTTGGACTGAACATTCAGCTGTGCCCAGAGGTTAAGGAGCAACATCATCATCATCATCATCATCATCTCATTGAGGGAAAAGTTACCTCTGATTCCAGGTTCTAACAGCAGCTTCAATCAGTATCTTACCTGCTGTAGATAAATGTTTGACCTACTGGTTGACGACCCCTGGCCTGTTCTGAGGTGTTGGATTTATAGTTTCTGCCACTACCTCACTCCCAGGTAAAGACGGGGAGTTTCAGCCTCTGTGTCTCTTCTGAATGGACCGAGGTGAGGGAACTTTCCACATTATAAAAACTAGATTTGCAGGAAATCCATCATAAAATGTGCAATACCCACAATCCTGTAGAGAATTTCAAACCCTTGTTTGAGTACGGATGTTGACAGAACTGATGAGTTAATGGCTAGTCTGATAGCAGCAAAGATTACCAATTGTTCACAAGTTTTCTCCCAAATCCTATTTTACAATATCTGAAAGCTTAGTGCCTTGTTGCAGAAGAGGTTTCCTACATGTTGGATGACAAGACAGTAATAAGACAGGCTGCGCTGCAGGAATTCCTGCTGAAGGATATCAGACTGGAGCTCTCCAGGACAGCTGACTGTGGTGCTGAAGCTGGCAAACTGCACTGATGTCTTGTTTCCGTAGAACAAATACATCCTCCCTGAGAAAGACAATTGAGTTTTGTGCTTTTAGACATATTTTGTCATGTAGTGAGTTAGTCATATAAACACAGCAGAGTCAGTCCCACAYCTCGACATGCGTCAAACCCCAGTACACAACATTTAAACAGAGTGTGTGTATGTGTACTCGTTTCTGCTACAGAGTGAGGACCACTTGCAAAAAAGTTACTTTCAAAGTGAGGACATTGTATCGGTCCTCACTATTGTTGCAGCTCTACTGCACCCTACTAGTTAGGTTTAGAGGTAGGGTGTCATTTAAGTTTTGATCAAGGTTGGGGTTAGGAATAGACCAGTAGGGATGGGTACCTTTGACATTTGAATCGATTTGGTACCAATATCCGGTACACGGGAATCGGTACCAGTACTTAAAGTGTATCTTACCGCCCCTGTGAAAAGATAACTCCGCCCCAAGGCGAAATTTGAAAAATGCATCAAAGTGGGTAGAGGAGGGAGGGGGGATTAGAGAGCGGAGGTGTGGCCAGGACGAGAGAACGCGACAGGCAGCTAGCATTAGCATAATTGATGCTACATGGAGAGTGACCACAGCGACGCAGATAGTTACATCTCTGAACGGTCTGAGATGGAGGATTTTCCACCCCCCTCTTCACCAGAGGCAGAGAGAGACTTGATCAAGTCAGCTCAGTCTGGGACTGACTCGTGTTGGCTCCCTGGGTCAGGACCTTGAGCTCCAGCAGCCTCGACTGAGCTCTGTCCGCCTCACACCACACCAGCCTCAGACAGAGGAGGTGGAGCGCTCAGAGACAGCCTGACATAAAAAATAAAAGCATACAGCTGCAGCTGCTCACAAGATCACTAGTTTAAATCA
>NW_013952676.1:377029-384046 GCF_001266775.1 Austrofundulus limnaeus | reverse complement strand
GGCTGCAGCTGTCCCGCTGTATTTCTGCCTTTTTTTCCCTCCTCCCCTCCCGCTGTGCAGGACGTACTGCTTGTGTGTGTGTTGTTTTTTAATAATAAACTTTTTTTAAAACTTATTTCTTAATATATAAAATTTAGCAAATATCAAGACAACATCCAACTCTTTGTATTGTAACACCAGTTTAACTAATTTCTTTGAAGTAAAAACTCTTGAAAAACAACTAATGTCGTGTTTTCTTATTGCACAAATTAAAATCCAGCTCCACGTATTTCTATTGATGTCATTTCCGTGCTAGAAAAATTATGTGATGGAGGTCCATGGAAGGCAAATAAGTTTAAATCAARTAAGCAAAAGAGGATGGAGTTAAACAAATAAAAGGTATTCAAGCTACGTTTTCGGCATCCAAAACGCTCCAACACTTCAAGTTAGCTGCTTGTGCTCCTTCAGGTCAGACGTGTTCGGACTGTCGGGATGCACCTCTGTCGTTTTCATCTGCCAGTCTCTGCTTAATGGCGGATGAAAGAAAGTGGTGGTACTTTATTTACTTTGAGCAAGCGAACGTCGTGCTCACAAGATAATCCACCAGATAATTCAGAGGCGATCTGTTTGGTGAGTTTTACTCCAGGAGCTGCGAGGATTTCAGCTACGTCGAACTCTACTGAACCAGCGGCTGCTGACATCATTACGCTCTTGCACGATGTTGCGTTCAGGACAAGCATGGAAATTTTCCCACTCTTAMGCCAATACTGGTCACAATGATGCGTTTAGGTACTGAAACATGGTACTGTTTGATGTTATGTGAATAGGTTCTTGGTAGTACAGACAGAATTCGGTCAGTACTTAAAGTATCGAATTCGGTACCCATCCCTATAGACCAGTAATGATAATGTTAGGAAAAATGTCTGGGTTGGCATACATTGAGTTACAACAATAAATGGAAGTCAATACAAAGTCTTCAGTTTGATGCAAGTACAAGGGTGTGTGTGTGTGTGTGTGTGTGTGTGTGTGTGTGTCTGTGTGTGTGTGTGTGTGTGTGTGTGTGTGTGTGTAGGCACACACATACACGCTCAGACAGCTCACCAAGATTCTGACGATACTCTGACTTGATGCCGATCTGTAGCAGCTGGTTCTCAAACAGAACACCGTTGTTCTTACACACAAACCTGTTGAAGAACAAGTTTTAAATTAAATGATAAAGTGACTTTTAATCAAATTAACAACCACTCTTTGTAACAAATCCTTTAATTCTAAATACTACTACAGATGACCTCCATTGTAGGTAAACTGAAACCAGCTCCATCCTGGCTTTAAGCGAGATTTCAAACATTTGGTAAAARTTATAATCAGTATCTTACTTGCTGTAGATAAATGTTTAGACAATGTAGTTTGGAGAAACAGCTGAACAGGACTGACGAGCCAATGCCTAGTCTGACATCAGCTGCTGTTTTAAAACTCTGGACCTCCAGCTTCAGAAAAGTTCGTATTTTAGAAACATCTGACATGTCCGTCTGTGTATCGTCTCACACGTCTGTCAGTTTAACGCKCGATACTTCTGTCAGTTTGTCAGACACATCTGTCTGTTTCATTGAACACTGGGAGTTACGAGGAACTATGAACCTCTGCTCCGCTGTTCTGAAATAACTTGTTTTAATTACTGTGTTTGTATAATATGACATTTAAAAGACTGGAGTAGTTTGAAGATGATATGAGTGGACCCACTTCTAAAGCTGATGTCATCTTTAAAGAACAGTTTGGTCATTTTAAAGTGATGTTCTGTCAAACATTTACCAACCGTTAGTACCTTATCAGCCAAGACATCAGCTAGAGCTTGGTGTATGTAGAAAAAGGCAAAAGCCATCATCCAAGCTAGGCTAGGAGCTAGGCTTGGGCAGTATGAAGGTATTTTGTTATATCACGGTAYCAAAATACRTCAGTATAAAAAAATTATGACTRTGAGTCACGTGAGGTTCACCAAATATGAAATGTACCAGAGTTCCAGGACATTAACACTGTAACAGAGACGTTGCTTCAGTGAAAAAAACACAGTGACAAACTCAACAGTTGCTAAAAGTCTGAAACAGAATGTACCTTTATTATGCTAACCATTAACCTAGCCTGGACAAACACTGCTATACTTTTCTCTCTGAAGTAAGGACTGATAAGGTGCTTAAGACTGAGAACTATTAGAACATCACTTTWAAAATCACCAAACTATCATCCCTGTCCACTTTAAACAATACAGATTAAGACGTGTCTGCAGGAAGTCACACCTAGCTGCTCAGTGCTATAGCTAGCTGGTGCTATTTGTGCACAACAGCCACCACAGAATTCTACCTAAAACCTGCTTCATAAAAAAACAGACAGACCTGTAAAGGTTTATGTAACATTGTTCTAACACTGAAGACAACAGCTTTAGTCTTGGCGGTTAGGTTCAGTCCCATCAGAAAGAAACCATTTCTCCAAACTGTTCATGCTCCTAAAGCCATCTTTAACAGGTAAGATATTANTGAGTCACGTGAGGTTCACCAAATATGAAATGTACCAGAGTTCCAGGACATTAACACTGTAACAGAGACGTTGCTTCAGTGAAAAAAACACAGTGACAAACTCAACAGTTGCTAAAAGTCTGAAACAGAATGTACCTTTATTATGCTAACCATTAACCTAGCCTGGACAAACACTGCTATACTTTTCTCTCTGAAGTAAGGACTGATAAGGTGCTTAAGACTGAGAACTATTAGAACATCACTTTWAAAATCACCAAACTATCATCCCTGTCCACTTTAAACAATACAGATTAAGACGTGTCTGCAGGAAGTCACACCTAGCTGCTCAGTGCTATAGCTAGCTGGTGCTATTTGTGCACAACAGCCACCACAGAATTCTACCTAAAACCTGCTTCATAAAAAAACAGACAGACCTGTAAAGGTTTATGTAACATTGTTCTAACACTGAAGACAACAGCTTTAGTCTTGGCGGTTAGGTTCAGTCCCATCAGAAAGAAACCATTTCTCCAAACTGTTCATGCTCCTAAAGCCATCTTTAACAGGTAAGATATTARTTGTTCATAACCACTCGGAACTGACTGTAAACCACATGTAGTCCATAAAAGAAAAAGAAATCTGCTACCAAGTTTTGACGACATAGTGAAACATCCAGAGGAAGACCTTACTTTTCGAGCAGCTCGTCTGCTTCAGACAGAGGAGGAGCAGGATCCTCAGAGGGAGGAGCAGAGCTGAGAGACCACGGGATGAAGAGACAGCCCAGAGAAACCATGAACACACACGGGCCGACAGGACAAACCAGAAACAGAAGATAGAACAGAAAGGAGCCGTTGTTTTAACACACAGCAATAGTGTGATGAAGAGCAGTTAGAGAGGAAGGAGAGAGAAGGGTGAGGGAAGAAAATGCAAAGGTGGTTAGTAAAAGCACTTTTTATCAAATTGACATAAAACAAACAGCAGCACATTCTCATGCTGTACGTGTCTGTGTGTACACATCAAAAGATAACTGTAGTGATGGCATCTTTAAACTTCCAGTTCAGATAATAAAACTAATGTCAGTTCAGCTTGTTTTTGTATAATGTGGAAACAGAATCTAACAGAGGAATGACATGTGATCCACATGCATGCAGATGGTCTTCATACAGTCTTTAAAACATTTCCAGCCTGTAGTAAAGCTCGAGGCCATGCACAGCAAACTGAAAGAATACATGAGTGGCAGCATTTAAAACCAGCTGTTTGTGTTTGAAGCAGACTACGGCTGTGTCCAAATTCAGGGGCTGCATCCTTCAAAAGGACCCGGCCTAGGTGGGACTAGTCCTTGGTCGACCACGAAGACCAAAAAAAAGTGGCTGTGAATTTGGATTGATTTGATTTTTTGATTCAACAGGAAAAGATGACTAAAAATCAAGCCTGACTCAGCATTATYGCTGTTTTACAGCAGGTTCMTGTTCTGCAGCACATAAAAACACTCAGAAATACAGCATCACAATCACATYATTATACACCATAGACACAAAGACAAACAAGCATACAAACAAGCATGGACGGTCTAGCTTTTGGCTTTACTCCTGCCCTTACCCCAGGGTATGTCCTGTAGATTGGAATTAGCAAAATATCAATATTAGTTCTGCAGATTTTGCCTTTTAAGTAATTTTATTAATTTGTAATAACGGACATGCATGTTTATTTTGCAAAACCAGCTCGTTAGATTTCTGACAAGATTACTACTACAAATCAACACTTTAAACTTTCAATTTTTACACCGACAGATTTTTTTAAAAACTGTTCATTTCTCTTGCTTCATCCGCCATTACAAGCAAAGAAATCTCTGAGCGGCCTGCAATGCATCATGGGACGGGTTGGACCAAGAAGGATCCATCAGACCCATCCCTCAAATGGAGGAAACAGGAGGGTGCATTTGTGTGCCACATTTGGAGGAGTCTTTGAATTTGGACAGCCTATGGTGTGGCACAGTGACATCAGTCTTTGGAGGACACAGCCTCTGAATTTGGACACAACTTACACAACCTCCTCCATCACAGAGTTTCTAAATGTTTCAAAATGTTCATGAGGAGTTTAATGTCCTTCTGGGAGTCACAGGGGTTTTATGTATTGAAAACTCAGAATTAATAATGAATTACAGAAGAGCTGTGTGGAATGGAGACACTCCTCTTCCTCCGATTAAAATGGTTTTCCTCTGTAGATGTGTCAGAACAGTCACTGTGATGATTACACTCACCAATACATGCCATTTAAATGGCAAATAACTGTATTAACATTGTTAATAAAAATAAAATGAAYGTTTAGTTTAATGTAGCCTTCCTCCACTAACAGCACCGTGAGACAACTCAAACTATTTAATCATCTGTAACACACCAGGAGTGCAGAACAACAACCAGTACTGTGATGTTCTCTCACTGAGGGGTTTAAACAATCACTGTTTGAAGTTCTTCAGGAGGGGTTTTCTTGACTGGAACTGAACAAATGTTGAAAGTAMACCTTAATGTTTTTGGTGCAAAATATTCATTTGTGGATAAGTTATACTGTGTAAGAACAGAGGGACGGTAAGCAGAGAGAAATTTAATCCATCACCAGGTACAATGGAGGAACCAGGGGGTGGCCAATGGTGGTCTTGACCACTACAGATTAATACCTCAGCYACCCCAGACCACCCCCATCTTTGGAAGAAACTAGACTTTTAAGCAAAACCAAAAGAAAACAGTTTTTTCTAAAGATCAGAGTGGCCTGTTAACATATATAGTGGCAACCATMTTGGATTTTGACGTGGCAACCCAGTTAACGAAAAATTTGTGATATATTATGCAGCCCTCACACAGACAAAAACAAAAAAAAAAAAAGCTGTCTTTGGACTGGTGGCTCAGTTTTACATACTTCAGTTCTGCTTTTCTCTACTTTGAGTTTATAGCAAAAACATTGTTGACTGTCTTAAATCAAATGTTTAGACACCCCAACTTATTCAAAAAGGAGCAGATTTATCTAAATGTTAACTTACACAGACACTAAATGCTGTAAAAATGACTGACTATCTTCCTGAGCTTTCTCAGCATTGACCATTTTCCAAAGAGGGTGGCCTCATGTTTAATTTCTTTAGACAATATTTCTTTGAAGTTGAGTGTAGAAACCTGGAGAGATCTGAATGCTGTCTTTGGCTTCTTTTTAACAATTAATAAATAMATTTTCCCTAAAGGACATTTTTTCAGTTACCTCCTCATTACGTCTGTTGCTCATCCACAGAATTTCCAGCTTTTTCCAACCCTCTGATTTTGAAATTTTTCTGCTCATTTGGGTTAATTCAACTCAAGACAAAAAGCTATTTAGTCTTAACCTGTTCTGATTTGTGTGAAGAAGTTTGGAGCAGTGTGTTGTAAACCAATTGTAATAATTATTTAACATGTTTAACAGAAAGAGCACAAAGTCCCAYGAGCAGAATATTTGTGGTAAACAGGAAGATTAAACTGTTTTTACAGCTTGTTTCTTATCCCTCAGATAAAGTGGTTCTATTGTTGAAATGTAATCAGCAGGGTTTTTGCAAAGATAGCCCAACATCCCCACCAACATCCCCACCAGCTGTAGGTAGAATTAAAACACACACAGTACTATACACTATGAGTGTGTGTGAATGAGTGAACAACAAACACTGAGGAGCAGAACCTGCACAGGTTAGTGTGGACCAGTAACCTTGTTCAACAATGAGAAAAAAAAAAACCCTTTGTTCAATCATGGCCTTGTTCAATGGAAGAAAATGCTCTTTATGAAGCAGCACCATGTGCAGCAGATTCAGCAAAGCATTTTCTAATTTTTCAGCTGCTGCTTGAACTTCAGCTGATGTAGCAAGCACAACCAAAACTTTGGGCCTCATGCAAGAACACTTTCATATTCTTATCCTAAATTTCTCTTTCTTTTTACGTATGAAGGGTTCGTACGAACATGCCACGTCAGATTCAGAAAAAAACGCTTCTAACTTAAGGAAAAGTGTGTAAATGAGCAGCGTTAATATGATGAATGCTATCTGTACGTATTCATGTGCTGGAGAGAAAATTTGCGTAATTTCTACCCCAGTAATACCATATATGGCTACGCTTCCTGTCCCAGATACSWKGAAGTGTTCATTCATGAAATTCGCAGCGCAAAGTACAAAGAAGAACTTCACGAGTTCGGAGACTGAAGTCCTGCTGTYAGAGATTCAGAAAAGAAAATCTGTCTTTTTAACAGCATCAGCTGTGGAATTAAAGGATCTGCTAAAGCCGAGGGTCACAGGTAAACGTTTGAAGAGTTGACATGATTCACTTAAAGAAGAAAAAGTTTGATATGAAATGGCTTCAAAAAACATCTTGCCATTACAATGAATGCATAATTTAAGTTGATTTGTAGTTTGAGATCTTGAAATTTATATTGAAGTGTTAAAAGCATTAATAGCAAATTTAAATTATATCGTTAAACTACATTAATACATTAAAAATTATAATTCCAGTTCAAACAGAGTAGCCTATTG
>NW_013952676.1:359535-376463 GCF_001266775.1 Austrofundulus limnaeus | reverse complement strand
ACACACACACACACACACACACACACACACACACACACACACACACACACACACACACACGAAAAAAGAGAAAGGGTAGGAGAGAAAAAGACCAAAGACAGTCACATACAGAGCAAGATAAAGAACTGACAATGCAGCAGACCTGTCAACCTGAACCATCTCTCCCAGCTGCAGAAACATCTGCCCACATCTCGTGACCCAAACAACTTTAACAAACTTCTGAGGACTGGGACTTTGTGTGCTAAGAGTTAGGAATGCGCGATATAAACGATATACGGTAGAAACTATATGAATTTGGCCTATGATTGAGATCTGTATTCTACCGGCCAACCGCGGAAATTCTTTTTGAGGACGTAACCGGCTGGAGTCAAAACAGGAAGCGGGAAGCAGCGTGGCTGAGAGTGCAAATGAAGAGCAAAAAGTTGCAAAATATAAATTATCTGGACCTGGTTCGGGTGTGCGAAAATGAATGCCGAACTGTTTACATATTTACGTGATGGCGTGTCGTCCAGTCGGCTGCCGAGCGACCACACGCAGCGAGGCGACTGTCAGTGCAGGTGACGTCAGAACGAGCTCCAGCAGGACGCACAAAAATTCGCAGAGTCTAATGGACCTCGTTTCTCCTGCAGTCATAGCATGATACTGTCTCAAGTCATACAGCAGGGAAGCACTGTGGGAAAGGGTGACAGTCTGACTGTATTTCCAAAAAAAAAAAAAAAGCTTGTAAAGCATAAACGGGATGATTGTCACCCCATCGGAGCACGCACAGAGTAAACACGTGTAGTGCAGAAAAAGTAATCTGCAAAGTATGTAGAAAGGGATAAATACAAGCCATTTGTTTTACCACCTTAAAACGAAGCAAGTGATTCCAAACAACATCCAATGGATGCAGCTAATGCCGCGTCAACCAATCAGAGAGACTCAACAGTGTGACATAGTGACAGATTCTCCAAAGGGACAGTTTTCTGAATGACGTCCACTAACCTGAGACAGATGGACAAGGAGCTCTTTAGCTGAAATCAAGTGCCTTTAGCTGAAATCAAGTGCCTGTAGTCTGTGTCCTAGCAGGAGATATCAGCACCGATGCAGGTCAGCAGCTCATCAAACTGGACTCAGGACAAAAATGGTTCTTAAAGCGAGCCGTGAGCTTGCAGCTCCTGGGTGATGAAACTCACCAAACTCAGAACATCTCTGAATTATCTGGTGAATTAATTATCTGATGAGCGCRACGTTCTCTTGCACTCAGTAAATAAAGCAAAGCCACTTTCTTTATTTCATCGGTCATTAAACAGAGACCGACAGGAGGAGGAGAGATCAGCGGGATTGGGGGGGGGGGATCTTGACATGCTGGACGTGCGTCGAGCGCTTCAAGAGCAGTTTTGACTCATGTCTGACCTCAAAGTGCACAAGCGTCCAACTTGAAGCATTGGACGCAATTTTGACGCTGAAATCGCATTCGGTGTGAACACAGCATAAGACTACAGCAGGTCCGAATGAAYAGAGGTTTCTGTGTGGCTGTTTTAATTTAAAGTGGACCTCAGACTCACAGTCCACAACCCTGAAGACGTGATGTCATACACAGCACGCCGTGTTTACAGCAGGGAATATGGATTCTACACGTTAGCATGGACCAAYTCGTGATACAACACGTTAGCATCGACCAACTCATAGGGGTGTAAATCGCCAGCTTTATCACAATATCTCACATCGATATGTTTGGATGACGATTCGATATTTCTCGACATCAAAGTCTGTCACGATATGATTTCGATTCAATTCAATTCATGTCTGCGATCGATATAATGCGATATCATATGCCCATCTAACACAATGACTGTTAGATGGGCATATGATATCGATTCACATGGAGAATATGACGACGATATAGATATTTTCATTTTGCCTCGATATAACTGAATCACGAACCATTACAATATCGATATATCGACCACCTCGTGATGCTACACGTTAGCATCGACCACCTCGTGATGCTACACGTTAGCATCAACCACCTCGTGATGCTACACGTTAGCATCAACCACCTCGTGATGCTACACGTTAGCATCAACCACCTCGTGATGCTACACGTTAGCATCAACCACCTCAGGTCAGAAAGCTGCTTCCGGTGGGAGCCAGCAGGTTTACCTTACAGAGTTGGTGGTGACATGGTGACAGACTCAGAGTTTCCCTAAACTCAAGGTAAACTTAAGAGGTTCCAAAGAAGCAGCAAGTTGTTTTCTGACTCCAAGTCCCTTCAGGTTGACAGGTCTGTTTCTGACACAGATAAAGCAAAGAAAGAGCCACACCAAACACAAGTCTACAAACACAACATGAAACCACACAGGCTGCCTGGTCCAGTATGAGAACTGCCTCACATCYGTTTTAGGGTTACCTGGTGCAGATGACTGAGCGCAAATAGTTACCTAAGAAACCTCTTTTCATGGTCTTTATACCACTAAGCAGGTCTTCTGACAGTTTGATGTAGACAAGAGCTACATCTTTGACAGCTGATATAGGGTTGTAGGATTTTTTTATGTGAACATTTTAAATGAAATAAAACAAAACATTTTAAAGAAGTGAAAACAGTTCCCATATAAACAGTGCTCTAATAAGTAAGCTCCACCATGTGAGAACTTGCTGGATTCAAGAGTGAATGTGTTTAATGTGTTTTATTCAGAGTTCCTGAAGCTGTTGTGCAGACTGTTGAATTCATTAATGGATTAATGGCAGCTGCTGCAGCTCATATTGGACTCGCAGTGATATCTCCAACAGTAGACCAACAGGTGACTTCTTACCTTAGGAAGCCGTCATCATTGACGGCAGCAGAAGGTGCAGCCGGCCCCGCCTCTGAGAAAACATCTACCAGTAGGCTGCCGGTGCTGGGTGGAGCAGTATTAACTGGAGCGGTGGAACGAATGCCGAGGAGGTCTGCTGATGGTGATGGGGTGGACTGGAAAACACAGAGACTTTTAGCAGAGCAGGTGTGACACAGATGAGAGTAGAAACCACACAGAAAGTCTGTTTACAGCATTAGAGGCAGCCATGGCTGCTGCATCCGGCCCACGGTCGCTGCCTCCRTTCAACTCGCCACCCTCCCTCTTCCCGTCTTCCAGCTCCGTTACAGAAACGGCCCCGGGGCCCTTCTTCTTCTTCAGCTTCGCCAGAATTGATGACTCCCTCTCTGGGAACGGAGGCATCTCCTCCAGAACTGTGGCCTAAGAACAAATAAACAACACTGAGTCCAGCTGGGTCAGCACCAGTTTTATAGACCTTTTAGTGATCYGAGTCATCAGCAACATGTGGACTGTGACCTGAGCCATGCTGGGCTAACAGAACTAACCAGGACATCGGTACTGGCAATAGAAGAGAGCTTCAGATACTCGACAGCTCGCTGTTGCAGCTCCACGTCGGAGTTGCGGATCTGGCTGTCGCAGCGCAGCACTTCCTGGATGGTGGCCTTGGTCTCTGGGAACAGGTTGATGAACTTGATGTAGGCCGACAACAAGAGGGCACGAGTCGGCACGGAGCAAAGGTGGAATTTGGAGTGGAGAAGGTTGAACTGGACCAGGGGGCTGGAAGACAAAGCAACAAGGTCACCACCTGATCTCAGACACGTTACCTGATCTGCAACACAACACTGTACGCACCTGGACCGCGGGTCACCAGCAATCAGGTTCCCAAACTCTCCCAGAATGTAGCCTCCAACTTTCACCATGTTCTCATGGCAGGCCGGGGCTTGCAAGGCCTGGAGGAGGATCAAATTATTCCACTTAGTATTTCAACTAGGKGTGCACCGACTGCAGTTTTGAAACAATTAACTGGACATGAGGAAATGCTCACAGCAAAGCAAAAGGAGAGACTGGCTGATCTCCAGACCTTTGTGAGAAGCCAGTGTTTTCCACAGATCTCATCTAAATCGTCAGATTTCCCAAATTAAGGAAAATCAGTGCATCCCTAATTTCACCCTATGACAAGTAGCTAAGTTTATTAAAGCAAAAGCCAGAAGATCTGAAACATCATATTTAAGCTTTGAGTTGATTGAAGAAAAATGAAAATGACCAAATATTTTTTTTACAAATCAAGTTCTTATTTAAAACAAGTTTCAGATGTTTGAACTCAACACAAACCTTGTTGTGGTTCACCATCTCWGTCATTTTACCAGAAAAGAGAACCTAACACGCTAGCTTCATTTGATGGTACCTCAAACACGGTCTTGGCAGCGTAGCCCTGCACATCGTCTCTGTTGATGACGATCTGAATGACGCGGTACCACACCTCTTCGCTGACGTAGTCCCCAGCAATGCGGATGAGGTTCAGAATGGTGTCTACATACCARGAGTAGTCCACAGCATACTTCTCTGCAAGTATGGCCACTTTCAGCACCTGAAAAACACAATTACAGACACTCAAGATGACATCAATTATGACATCATTTGGGTTTACAGCTGCAGAAAACTAATGAAATACTATTTGTTTAGTCAAACCAAAATTAGACTCTACAGTTTTATGATCATTTCTTTCTGCTCCACTTCAAACAAACTGAATCTGCACAGACGGAGATATGATGCAGTGGATTTGTTTCTTTTGTCCTTGCGTTGCGTGCCTGAAGCTTCAAGTGAATAAGTTGTATTTTTCATGGACAGAAGTCATTTGCTTCAACAGTACTGCTGTATTTGTAGTGGCAGACTGCTTCATTCAGCTGTGTGTTGTTTTTGTTCTCAAACCATTTTCACACTTTTAACTTTCCAGTGATGGACAGAAAAACAACCAAAGWTCTAAAATGGCCCAATCAATAAATCTAAGCTTTGGAACCTGTAAGGAAAAAAAAAACCACTCATGTCTATTTCTCCTCATTTCTGACAGCCATGACTAAGATATGCAAACAGTACAACAATAAGATGTCATGTCTGCAGCCAAGATGAAAATTGTGCGGCTTCAGTGTGTCATGCCCACCATCTCCTCTCTGATGGAGTAGTCTGCCGTCTCCAGGTAGCTCAGCATCTCTGCTACAATCTGCTTGGCGTTACTGCGGTCACACATGGCATACAGCAGGTCAGCTGCTCGCTGTCGAACGCTCACATCTCTTTCAGTCTGAAGAAACACATGAGCACAAACTAAACAAAAGACAGACTGACACCAAGCTGTTCGTTCTGATGTCAGGACATATTTCTGGTAATAAAAAGGGGTTAAGGTGGCACCTTGAGGGCGTTGATGACCGTCTCGATGTGGGTCTTTACAGCTTCATGTGAAAACTCAGAGCTGGCCAAAGTGCACATGCTTTCCAGAGCCAGGTAGCGCAGGTTAGTCTCTCTGTGCTGCAGGAACTGACCGAGCTGATTACAGGCTCGCACCAGGAGGTTTGGCTCACTGCAAAACAAAACCAACCCTCAGCTTATACAGTATGTAGTCTAGCTAGTGACGTATAAACAGAGTTGRGTAGTAACTAATTGCATTTACTTGGAGTAAATTTTTGGGAAAAAAAACTTGCTTTCTATTTTGGTTCGTCTGATGATGCAAGTTTTAAATATTAAATGATCGATGTCTTGATCAGTTACTCAGTACCTGAGTGGCCTTTTACCAAATACTTTTTTACTCGAGTCATTTCTTGTACAGCTACCTTTTACATTTACTTGAGTAAAAATATGCTGAAGTAGTGTTACCATGTTTTAACATTAGTAAAAATTTTAAGTATTCTACCTACCTCAGCATATAAATAAAAACAAATACTTAAAACCAGAAGACTTTACTGCTATTATATAAGGATTTCATTGTTGTTTTGTGCACAACCAAAACAGTAATAATGGTGATGCCTGTTCATGTCTACAGTAAACAGGAAGTTGTTCCCACTGGCAACAACACATGAAAACACTCAATAACCCCTAAGAGGAACAAACATCCTCAATTTGTCCAACAGACAGAAAATATTACATTTAAGATACAGCAAAAGTACACAAAACATAAACTTTATTCTTACAGTACCTAAGATATAACTGAAAATCAATTTAGTGATTTACAGCTGAGCTCAGCAACACTTTGCAACATCTGTGGTTTGATGTCTCAGACTTGGGTTGTTGGAACACTGGTTGACTGACTCAGGACAAGTTTTTGGCAAAAACAATATTTCTGGCTCAGAGTTTTCAACAGTGCAATGTAAACGTGTCTGGCAGAAGCAGAAATTAGTATTTGGCTCTTGAGAACAGAGCAACAGGATCTGTAAATACAGAGCTTGCTCTTGAAGGGTTGGAGCTCTATGTTTAAAAACAGTTATTAAATTTTACAAAACGCTTCTGATACTGAAGGGTTTGTCTCGGTTTGGGGGTTTGTGGTGTGTTATGTTCTGTGTTACAAGACTCGTTTAAAATTTTTTTAATAAATTAAAAAAAAACAGTGACTGAATGAGTTCTAGAATTGCAGAAATTACTTTTATATGTATTGAAAGAGAAGTAATAAAGTTCTGTTCCAGGTCAAAGTTTGTGTTTGTGTGCATTAAACTGACTTTAAAAAGAAGTAATTCTTTACTTATTTTTTGTGGCTAATAAAAAGAAGCTGTTGCACTGCAAACTAACATTAAGGCTTAATATAAACACGTCCTTTAGTTGTGTTTACCTGCACGTTGCTGACGTACCTGTCGTAGTGGATGATAAGTGATATAGCCTCAAACAAGATAGCATTCTTGGCGTTGGAATGCTGAACCTTTTTGGACTTGGGCGGCTCCTGAGCTTTGTTGAGAATGGTCTCCAAGCACTCCACCAGACGACCTTTCACAGCCCCATCTTCTGGTGGAGGGTAACACTGCAGCAGACGCAGCAGCTTACAGGACAGCCACGGAGCTGGCACAAAGTAGTAGGTGTAGTCCTGCAGGTCAGTGGAGGCTGACGACACGATCTGAAAATAACAGTTTTACTTTTTGTTTCTCGGTGTTAAAACCAGTTCCTGTTCTTGGTTAAACAAAAATTTGACATCTCCATATTAGTTTATACAAGAGTGAAACAGCAGCAAAGCATCACGTTCTCTGCCAACCAGAGGACATATACACAGTAGATACTTGGTGTTGCATGTTCTTTTGTACAAGGACTTTAATGCTCAGACAAAGACGGTTACAATATGAGCTGCAGCTAATGTGTAAGAGTCAACTAGTCTGTAAGTTTCCTCCCCAGATTAGCCAAATATTTTATTCCCGCCTGTGAACCTCCTGTTCCTTCAGTTTTAACTCAGCTGCTCCAGAGGCCTCATGTACACCTGCACATGCATGGATTTCTTACTTGAACGTGGTGTACAGTCAAAACAAGACAACAGCATACAAAAAAATAAAAAATAAAAAAACAGATGTGTCAAACCGTGCGTACGCCGGAATCCACCCACATTTCTTTTGTACATTAAAATCAACGTGGAACTGAGCACACGTGAGACTCCTCCCCTGACATGCCTTCATTTACGTGTGTTGAACCATCGTCAATCATGAAAAATCCAAAACTGCTGTTTTGGATTTTTAACCCTGCTGTCAGCTCCCTCTAGAAAGCCTCTGTGGTAGTGCTGGGTGGTATACCGTTTTGTACAGACTACTGGTTTTTATTTTTGTTATGATATGAATTTTCTGAATACTGGACATTCCAGTTTAAATAGYGGAACGTTTCGTCACGGCCGCCATTGAACTGTTGTTTCCCGGGGGACATTTTTCCTTGCTGCACTGCTATGTGCGTTAGCATGCTAATGTTTGGAGCAGCTAGTTGCAGCCGCGGGTGGTGATTCCGCTGCTTATATTGACTGACGTTTAAAAAACATCCTGTTTTCGCCGTCGCTGAATGTAGTAAACACCTCTTCAGTGACGGGCACAGTTAGATTTAACGTGGTTAGTTAATATGGAGACGTTATGCTGATGGAGACTTAACGTGGTTCTATTGTGAAAAGCCTGCAGGAAGTAGTTCGTAGTGGAGTTGGAAGTGACTGGTGTGCAAGGTGAGTCGTGCTGATAAGCTTTAATAAATAACGTAAAACAATAAACCCGATCATAATCTTTTCTTAAACCTCCTCCTACACGACTGGACCAAAATGCATGACTACTGTCTCCAACCACCAGTCAGAAAAGAACAGACACAGAGGAGGGAAACAGCGACACAGACAGAGGTACGGTAAAAGAAAAAAAGTCAATAAGCAGAATTTGTATATTTTATTATCAGCTGAGCTGTGATGAAAAGAAAAATGCCGTCAAATACCGTGAAACCGGTGAAAATGTTGAAAATACCGTGATAGAAAATTTTGATCATATCGCCCAGCCCTACTCTGTGGAACCCCAGCATGAGCTGCACGTGCACACCCAGTGCACGGCTCCACGTCACCGTGTCACACTCCCAGATCAACCGCAGCTCCAAATACTGTTGCAAAGTGATTATTCTTAGAAGCTGAAAACGGCTGATCCTCTGTGTATAAATAAATACCTGTTCTGCGTATTGTTATTTTTTATATCCTCCAATAAAGGCAGAATCTGTTCCTGTTAAAAGTATTTTAGGCACAACTCTGTGCGACCTTTATCTAATGGTGTACATGCGGATGTAATAATTGTTAAAGTTTTTCTGGTGTGAAAAATAATCACTTTTACATCATGAACAGTTTCCTAGAATCACCTCTAAGTGTCAGTGATGGAACCAGAACCAGAGAAACATGCGTACACAAGCAATAAATTTGGTGTGGGGCTGCACACATTTCCATGTTCATTTCAATCTTGATACATCTGGAGTTTTGTGTGGGAAAGGGCGTACGCAAGCTTTTTGTGCATACGCACCGTTGACACATGAGGCCCCTGGTCTCTAAAGAGTTGAATAAATCTTTCATGAAGGAGTTTAAAACACGACAGACTGATCAAATCTATACAAGTCCATCAACGAGAAGATAAACAACATGACGACCTAAGTTACATGCTTTGATACAACAGTTTGCCAATTTAACCAGTGCTAATGAATTTCATTTGTGAAATGAGCAAATTAAAACTATGCATTCTAATTGTTTTGTGCAATACAACACTCATCTATATAAATTCATCTGCGTTTAGTCTGAACCAGCCTACCAAGAATCAAAGGTTTCAGCAATAATCTGTCTCCATTTTAACAGATGTAGTGATTCTGACAACAGACACAAGACGTTACCTCATTAAAACCACAGATAGAACAGAACAGGACAGATGCACATACACCAGTCACTCTGACACACTTACTCTGCTGAGTCTGGAAACGGCCAGCGAGACGCACGTCTTGAACTCATCTGGGTTTTTCTGGCTCAGACAGGTGATGAGAGATATGGCTGCAGTCACCACACCCTAAACCCAGAATACATCCATCAGCTCATTTATCAGTCAGAAAACAGCAGAGTGGAACTGACACCACATGAACCAAGAGTCCAGCCAGAAGTCAGCTCTCACCATGTGTTGGTCGTTGAGCAGGTGCACCACACGTGAAGTCCACTCCCCCATCAGAACCAAGTCAGGAGAGGTTTTATAGAGCCGCAGCAGACAGAGGGCAGCAGACTGCTTTACACTGTCCATCGTATCCCTGTGGTCCATCACATTAACAGAGTTGTTAGATTCTCCACAGGAAAGCTGAGATTTTATTTTATTTTTGTCTCTCACACACTCAGCCACCAGTCAGTCTTTCACTCACTCAGTCACCAGTCAGTCTTTCACTCACTCACCCAGCCACCAGTCTCCCTCTCTCACTCACCCAGCCACCAGTCTCTCTCTCTCTCACTCACCCAGCCACCAGGATGCGAGGGATCTCGCTGGCGAAGGCCTCTGCCATCTCCCGGCTGCCCACATTGGCGATGCAGTGCAGGGCCAGGCACATGAAGGTAGGGTTCCTGCTGGACAGGTCGTTCTTGATGGCGTTGTTGATCAGACGGATGAGCTCACTGTTGCTGTTYACCAGCACTGAGATAAACAAGTACCCCTGCAGAGAGCAAACAACAGGCATTATAATACCAGACAAGTTGAAAGAAACAGAGTGTGGACTTTGAATTCACATTTTTTAACCTGTTGTTTTTGGGCTAGCACATAATTTAAAAACAACAATTTTATCTTTTAAAAATAAATGTTTTCTATAAACTATCCCTGATCATCTGTGGACAAAATCATTTCAGTCACATCAGACAAGTTTTTTTTAATACAGCTTTGCAAATTAAACAGTGGATCAGTACTAGAGAGATACAGTATATAGAAATAGATGTTATGAACACCAGAGTATTTAGGCCAAATAAATTTCCTGAACGGATTTGAATCAGGTTGATAACTGAGCCAACTTGTGCAAAGTTTAATAATAAAGTTACCACACCCGAGACTTTAAGTGCTCTGAGTCTTTGACTCAAACATGGTGCTGAGATCAGACATTTAGTCCAGATGTTAAATTGATTGTTACCAGTGTGTGATCTACAAATGTACTCACTTTAAATTTATCTTCAACGTTCAAAATTTGTAATAAAGGGCCAGTATAACTGACATTAATAACAGCTGCAAGTGTGTTTTCAGTGCATACATATCAGTACACACTGATGAACAAATTACACACTGTTAATTCTGCAGAAACCAAAGAAAACCTGGTAGTTCTACATAAACTAGTTCTACTGGTATAAATGGTTTTTAATCTATTATGAAGTTCCCTTTTTTAAATATTACTTTGAACAATGTTGCTGACTATTTCTATAGAGATCTTGCAGAAATAAAAAAAATGTCTAATTTTACTTCTGAATTAGATTAACTCCCCCAAACCCACCAAGGATTAGCCCCTTTGGTTCCTCTTCAGCAGGTCAAAGGCAGCTGATATTTAGACCTAAAAACTTAAAGAAACCCTGAAAATGATAAAATCCAGGAAGGTGTTTTGTACTGGTTTATACAAGGCTCATACTGTAAATGTAATATATTTCACTGCATTTAGTGTGTAAACCACAAACAGCCTTCCAAAAGCATGCATTGTGTCATTTCACTGACATACTGATTACAGGTCTCAGGGTTATTTGTCTGAATACAGTAAAATTAAGGCTTTTAACAGACTAGCAGGAGAGGTTTGTTCTGTTTGTTTAACTGAACTGGGATGAGAAAATGGCAACATCATAACCAATTGTCCTGAGCTGCATGTCAAGGTTATACAATAAAAACTGGCAACATTTGCTAGAATTGCCTCAAGATTTTTTAATTCTTTTTGTTGTTGTTTAAGAGGCCAAAAGCCAGGATAAAAAGTCACAAATCAAGCATTTGGAGCAAACCTGGTTTCTCTGCTTGTAGTCCAGTTAAAACCACCCTGATCCTGACTCAAATCTTTTTCTGCTTACTAAACATTTCCTGTTCCTGAGAAAACAGTCAGTGACAGAATCAGGAAACTGCTTTATGTTTTAAAAACAATCACTGTAATACACTGTAGCTTCAACCATGAGGAAGATGATCYCAGGACAGCTTCTTCTTTAACTGAAATCAGTTAAACTGTATTTTATATTTAATCTTAATCTGATATTTACATTTTATTTGATGATCTGAAACATTCCAGTGAAACAAACATTTTCACAACACTGTTCATCTGTTGTAAATATGTTTACTACTCTGAAAATCTGCCAGTTATCTGCACCAGAACACAATATAATAATTACCGTACTCGACTGAAAAACTGTCAGGTTTACCTTGAGAGATAATTCTTAAATGAAGAGATGGTGAACTCACAACAGTAAATAAAGTTGTACTTTGTAGCCACAGTGTGATTCTAACACTGCCAGCTAGAGACGATTGACCCACAAGTCATTCCCTGCACAGAGTCCAAAACCCTAAATCTGAATCTGATGTCACAGCAACAATAAAAACTTTTTTATTGTAATATTTTTCTAGAGTTGTTCATAAATACCTGAGTATCGCCAACTTGTGACATATTTTATGCACATTTGTCACTTTCCCAAGGTTTCCATGTAAAGAAGAGTACATTATGTGTATGTCCTTAGTTGAAGTGCACAGCGCAGCGTTAGGATGTCGCAGCGCAGGGTTCTCTAATACAGCATTAAAGATGCAAGAAGACTTTAGCCTGCAGCATTTAGATCCTCAGGACCAAAGATAATATGACGAAAGAGAGTGATGCAATATATTCAAATAAACCCTTTTTCCAAGCTTTGAGTCAAAAATAAAATGTTATACAAATATTTAACCATTTTCAGAACTCTTCAGTGCAACTTATTAAATGAACTGAACTAAAAACAGTAAGTCTGGAGATTTTCAAAGTGCCTTCTGATCGATTAAAGCCCCCTGATTAAACTGGTCAACTTTAAATTCTGTTGACAGGCGTTTCAGGTGAAAGGGGCAGAGTCAGAGAGGGCCTTTTTGCATTGTGTGTTTGTACAGAGACTAACTGAATAAACAAAGGTTAAACAAAAACAAAATGTACATTTCCATCCTGCTCTGTCAGCCAGGGCTGGATCAGCAGCAGTTGTGTGTATGCAGGGTTCATTTGCAGTGTGGAGTAGAGGTGTGTCTGAACTGACTGCAGAGAGGAGCTCCATGAACTGGACCACCTGTGATCTGGACCGGCTGAGATCCAGACCACCTGCGAGTGCTTTGGGATGGAGAGTCGCTCACAGCGGAGCTGCTGCTGGCTCATGACAGGAACTGTAGACTGATGGGTGCTTTCACCTGCAGTCCCTCTCTGCTGCACCTGGGAACACCTTCTATCAGAAAGTATAACCTACCCGGCTCTGTTCTGATTGGATAAGCCTGTGGTTCTGGTTCACTTTCTTTGCTGAAAGCAGAATCAGTTTAATTTTCATACTAAATTTACAGCAAATGACTAACTGACCACAAAAATAATATATGTATTTATTAAAACAAATGACAGAAATTAGCTGTGGCGACAGAAAACTTTAATTCCTGAATGACTAAGGATCATACAAACTCTTAGAAACTGAAACTTGATAGTGTCGAACTGCTTGAACAGGATTAAAATATTTGAAATACTTCAGACCTCAAAAACATTAAAAAATGTACAACATGCAGTTCCCTCAAGTTTTTCCACAAGAAACAGTGCTGAGATCAGTCCTGGTAAAGATAAACTGATTTTAAAAGTGTCACCTAAATACTGACGGTACTGAAACATTCTGTTCTGCTTAAAAGACTTCAGCAGGACCACTTTGTGTGGACGTTTGAATCTTTTCCACCTCATGAGGAACAAATGGTTTTCAATGAGTCCAACACTCATGTCGCTGCAGCTTTAGCACCAGAAAAATCTGTCACATGACAGATGACTGAATTAAATGCAGTGAAAAAGGTTAATATAGCAAACATTTGGAGCTCTACAATACTCCATTAGATGATGCTGTACAAAGAACAAAGACTTACGATCTGTTTCTCTGTGTACTTGTTGGAGCTCAGCAGGTTAACTGCCTCCATGTGTCCAAAATCGATGTCATGGCCGAGCAGGAAGATGAAGAGCAGCTTGCACACATACTTCTTCTTACTGTAGCCATCCAGGGCCTTGTCCCCTTTAAACTTGGAGCGGATATTGGCCAGCTCTTTATTTATCCTCTTGATCTCGGCTTCCTTGCTCTTACCTGAGAGGGGACAGAAAGTAGTACAGTGTTTGTCTGCTCAAAATATACAAGGAAACAACGTTAAACAATTTCGAATCAAAGACATCACCTATGAAACTAAGAGGCTCTAACCATCTTCAGCTGAGCTCAAACATCTGGTCACTGCTGACGGGCATCATTAAAAAGATATCTGATGTGTTCAGATGCTGTCAAATCTACCACCCCTGCAGACTATGAATATCTGTTCATATGTTGGCCAATCTGTCTTCACAGGTTGTGAAAAAGAGCTTCAAGGCTTCCTGTACCTTTGATCACAATCTGATAAAAGACCTGAATATAGTCAGAACTGAAGTGACTTGACTTCAGTCCAAACCCCTTCATTGTCCAACTAGTAATCTTTACAAATCAGACAGGTGCTACTAAAGTGCACCAGTGAAGACTCACCTGCTAACAAGTGAAAAAACTCTCAAACTGATTTGTTGCGGCACTTATTCAGGGTCAAAGTTTAAGATGTGCCAATTTCACTCACCGTTGTCCTGGCTCTTCATAAGATCCAGGGTTGAAACCATTATGACAGTGGTGTCCAAAGTCGGTCCTCAAGGGCCGGTGTCCTACATGTTTCAGGAGCGGCCCTGGTTCAACACAGCTGAACCTAAGGAGTGCTTCATTAGTGGGCCTCTGCAGACCTTGATGGTAAACTGAGAAGGTAAATCATCTATTTGAATCAGCTGTGTTGAAGCAGGGACAAATCTAAAATTTGCAGGAGACCGGCCCTTGAGGACCGGAGTTGGACATGCCTGCATTATGGAGTCAAAGGAAAGACAGGCACATGTCCACGACAGTCCACGTGTTAAAATCTAAATACTGTTGGCTAAATAAAAATAATGATGTTAACAAAGCATCTTTGAAGTTTGAGACATGCCCACTGTAGTGGACCTCCAGTTCATTGTGTGTTTTAGTAATTATCCAAGATCAGACTGAAACTGGGCCTCACTGTGGTTGATTAAAAGCTCAATGTTGGACCAAAGACACAAATTTGTAGGTTAGAATAAGGTCAGTGGTCAGTTTGTTTCTGATCAAAATGTTTCTGTACAAGTCATAAAAACAATGGTACTGGGAGAGCTCCGTGTTTTAAGGTGGTACTTAAAGAACCACAGTTCTAAAAGAATAAACTGATCATCAGGGTGTGCTTTTATAGACTATTTTCATCAACCTAAATCGGCTCAAATATAACTTATCTTAACATATAAAACACATTCTTCTGTATACCGTGTGGGTCATGGTACCAAGAGCTTCAAATGACCAAAAAGGCTTTTATTCATGAAACGTACAAACCACATGGTTCTACTGAAAGGACTTGTTTCTGGTAAGAGGAGATTATTTCTAGTTAGAACGAGGTGTCAGAATAAATACAACTACTGCATTATTAAAATTTGATGAACAAAATCCAACGGCAGTCTAAATACAGTACACAAACTGATTAGGATGGTGTCAAGGTTAAGTTTGTCAACCAAACATTTTAAATTACAGCAACAACTACAGGACTCCCCGTTAAACTACAGGAATCAGGACTGCCTCATCAGGTTTTAGATCAGGGTTCTCCAACCTGTCTCCAGAGCACCACAACTGAATTTTGACCAGTGCTCACCTGTGACAGCAAACATCCATGTTCAACAAAAAAATAAAAATAAAATAAACCATATGAATAATAATCATTGAAAATCTATTTTTCAAATATGTACCCTTGTAGATTAAATTACAAAATTTAGGGGCAGCTGCCAGTGTAGGTGAAAATGAGTAAGACAATAACTGAGCAACAATACAGTTTTACACAAAAAATATAAGTTGTGATTTTCAATAACTGATGCTTCCAAACAGCTGCCAGCTCAATGGTCAAACACTCAGTCAAGACTGCAAAAAAAAAAAAAAACAAAGCAAACAAAAAAAAACCCTCACAAATTAGTCACATCTAAACAGTCCAGTGATCCCACCCAAAGAGAAAGACCACCATCCGTTCATAAACTACAATTAAAAGGATATGTCACTGTGTTGTCACAACACTGATCCAGATTACATACTGAACTCACAACTGCACATCTGAGAGGAAGAAAATCTGAATTTATTTACTCCACAATAATCTAGACAACCTTAAAACAGAAAACAAGTGTAAAGATGAAGGTCTTGTTTTTGTTTTCAATCATTTCAAACATGAGTCAATCTGACTGATGCAACCAACAGTCCAATAAAAAGTTAATTTCTAAAAAACAGACGAAGCAGGGCTGATTACAGAGGTTTTATGCAGCCGAAGCTTGCCTGGTTACAGGTAAGCAGATCTGAAAATTGAGTAGAGCAAAATCCTGAATGAACATAAAGCAGGAGAGTTTAGAGTGTCTCAGAAAGTCAGAAAAGACTGGGTCTATCTCTGAAAGGAACTAATGACCCAATGTCACACGTTACATCTAATCAAGGTTTAAACAAAACAAAGATGGGTTCTCAAAAACACTTAGCATCATTACTGGATAAAATAAAACTTCAAGGACATCAGGAACAAAAGTAGGGAGTGAAATAACAGCAAAAATCTACTGTTTCTAAAAAAAGTTTAAACTCAGCCAAAACCATTTTTTAACAAAACTCCACACATAGGCTACATCCCCATCATGATTTCTGCATTTAATAATGAAAAAATATTTAATGAAGGTTTGTTTTAATCCAAGATGTCAGTAGATAATGAGTGGGACTCATCACTGGAGCCTCAGGTTTGGTCCCCTTTACTCTCCTGAAAAGCAGGAGAGTAAAGAGGACCAAATCGAGTCACTCGCAGACCAAAATAGAGCATCTCTAACAAATAAAGTCACTCACAGCTGGATACCAAACAGTCTTTTGTTAATGTTGCTTTTATCAAACAAGAATTAATCCAACTAACGAAAAGTGCAACCTGAGAAAATAAAATCCATTCATACAGATGGTGCAGATTTCCATTTATTTTTAAAACAAATGTTCAAGTAGCACTGTCCTACTTAAAATATGAGGTTTTTTTGTCCAAACAACCATTAAGCTTTGGGCCTCGGTTAGAAAAAAGATCAGGGGGTTTATTTTATTTTTTGGACCAAGAGAAGGAGGAAACTGATGTTGGATTGCGTCATTTTCATGAAATCTGTTGTTTTGATTGATGACACCTTTATTGTCATTGTACAGAGAACAATGAAATTACATTTAAAGGGATCCCCGATTAGTTTTAACATTAAACTTTATTTGATAAACATTTATTTAAACTGTAAAATAAAGACTCTAAAAATACTGTAGGCTGTTTAGTTATATAAATTTTTTAAAAATATATTTTAACACGGATGGAGCCATTTTATTTACACGCAAAGCATTCTGGGTAAATG
>NW_013952676.1:349993-356981 GCF_001266775.1 Austrofundulus limnaeus | reverse complement strand
GCAGACCAAATCGAGTCACTCGAGGACCAAATCGAGTCACTCGAGGACCAAATCGAGTCACTCGAGGACCAAATCGAGTCACTCGAGGACCAAATCGAGTCACTCGAGGACCAAATCGAGTCACTCGAGGACCAAATCGAGTCACTCGAGGACCAAATCGAGTCACTCGCAGACCAAAATAGAGCGTCTCTAACAAATAAAGTCACTCAGATAAAATAAAGTTTAAAGTATAAGAACAAAAAATTTCACAGAACAAATAAAGTGACTTACAATTCCTAATGTCCGAGATGAAGACCGCTAATCCTCGCATCCCGTCTCCCTTCGACACAGCCGGCATGATGGCAGCTTTCGGTCCTCAGACTCCGGCCTTCTCTGGCAAACAATCCGACTCTGGGCAGCCGCTGGACTCGAACCGGACAGCTCGGGGCTTCCGTAAGCTTTATGGGTGACAGCAGTTTAAGATGCTTTACTTGTGGCTGAGAGGCCCTGGCATCGGCTGGATGGCAGAGAAAACCCGATCCGTGGTAGCTGGTCGTTTCCGCTGCTACAGCAAGCTAACGTTATTTCATTCAATCCTTATCGCGCTAGGATCGGAGGCAGCGCCTAACATCTACGGTTATATGTGGTCAAAGTTAAAAACACCTACTGTTTGGATGTCTCCAAGATGACTGCAGTCAGAYGTGTTAATTAGAATGATGTCCGACTATTTAATGAGGAGTTACTTCGAGTCACGCACCGTTTAGCTATCCCAACAGCTAGCTAGTTAGCTGGTTAGCATTACCGTTCAGTTACCGGAGCTGACCGGAGCAGCAGCGCAGTCTGACCGACTACCGACGACAGAAATCTGCAGCGCTGCCTTTCATTCACAAATTAAACTTGGTTAAAACAGACGGTGTCCGTTAAAACGTCCAGCTCACCGCTCGGATAAAGCTCGTGACAGCAAATCAACGTGACCGCGCGACGCACCCGAGAACGCGCACGCAGCTTGCAGAGGATGAAGGTCAGAGAGGCGACGGAAAACCAGGTGTGTTTTAAACCAGGTGCGTTTATTCAGCYAATCTGACTAGTGCGTGTCGCCCGTTGCCTTTTATGTCTGAGGTTTAGAATAAGATGTTCTTATGGTGAGTTTTAAAGAACTCTTGCTTTAGACAGATCTTTATAAATATTTATGCTCGATGTAAGAAAATTTGTTGTTACAGTCTCAGCAAAACACATCACAATTAAACTAACGTACATCTGACTAAATTATAGAGAACTGTGTTGGCAAAGGTTGATCACATTTACAGTACATGTAAGGGTAATTTACTGTAAATTCACAATACATTTACAGTACATTTTAAGTACATTTACTGTATATTTAAGAGTGTACATATATAATATACATTCATGCAATTTACAATACAGTTATGCAATTTTACTATACTTATACATGCAAATTTACAATACATTTATAAAAATTTACATTTRCAGTATTTTTAAGATTATATTTGAATTACATTTATATAAATTTAGAGTCTGTTTGAAGAAAGTTTAGAGTACATTTAAGTGAATTTACAGTGCTGCCCACCATCATCTTGTTTCAGAGTCAGGTCTCAGGGTCAGCAGCTTGGTCAGGGAGGTCCAGACCTCTCTTTTCACAGCCATCTCTTCCAGATCCGGGAGGACTTTCAGTCAGACTCATGGACTGTCTTCGTGGAGAGTCCTCCCAGATGTCGAGAACATGTAAATTCCACTCCTCCTCGCCTTGCTGTGAAATAAAAAGAGRTGCAGTTCAGTAAAGTAACAGCAGGCGGCAGTAATTAGCCAACAGGTCAGAGTAAGAGCTTCATGCCACAGAGAAGGTGAAAGGCACGAAGAAGAAGTCTTAAGCTGATAGAAGATGGAAATGGCGGCGCCAGCTGAAAGGATGGAGGTAAGGTCTTACCGGAGAAAGTACGACAAAATGGTTCATTAAACATCACACACRCGTCTTTTCAGTCCAGGATAGGTTGTGTGATGCGTTTCAGTGTCTTCATCTGAGTTTTTACAACCTAAACCGATAAAACACCGACGTCTTTGTTAAAACTTCGCCTGATGTTGCCGCTCATTCATTTCGTGTCGCAGTTTGAACAAAGCAGAAAAATAAAAATATTTGAGCTGTTTGATCAATGTCGTGGTATTGTAGGGATATTAATATTTAATGTCATCGTAGTTTAGATTAAGTAACAGACGAATGTTAGTTGGATCCTCCCGGCTCTGAGTACCGAGCCTGTGGGACCGCATGGGTCCAACGCGTGTTAGCCCGGAGCTAACAGTTAGCGGCTAACGCTGGTTGGATCAGACACCGCCGAACTCAGAACATCTTTACTTTGTAAACCACACTTTGCTTTTTATTTTTTATTGTTGGAGTATAACAGTAAAGATCCGATCGGATTTAGTCTAAAGCCCATAAGCGTCAGCGGCTGTAGAGACCAATAAGGTTTTCCTGAAGCCTGTAAAATTAAAAAATATACATATTTAACAATTTATCTGTCAGATTAATACCTGAACTGGTCTGGTTACCACGTGCTCCATCTGACACTCACCTCCCAGCCACTCACTATAGTTGTATAATAAAAATGTATTATTTAAATACTGTATCATTTTAAACTAAGTGTTTATTTTTTCAGAATAGGTCAAATTATGAAATTTATTATTAGATTAATGTGTTCACATCGTACTGATGAAAGGATGAAGTGTCCACACAGCTTCTGTCCAAAACTCAATTTAAGTTAAAAAAAAATGCCAACATTTGATTTATAAGCTGTAAGAAAAAAAAGGGAAAAACTGATGCTGCGCTGTAGCACCATGGTGACCACAAGCCTGTGTCTGTCGCTCCCTGACTCGGTTAATGAGATGTCAAAAAACTGTATAGAGAAGTCGCTGTTAAAAAAAACTATTTCAGGTCCTAATAATTCTTGAAAGGTGAGGGTCAGAAAACTGGTGGTCATCTGATTTTAGTTTAATTTTTTTGTTCAGTATTTTTTGATGTATAATTGAGACAAAAAAACGTAAAAAAAAACATCCCATCTACTTCTGAAAAGATATCTCTGAGCTGCAGATTTTGTTCTGCAGGCATTTTATGGAGAAAACCACAAATCCTGATTAAAAGAGACACTGGGTTTAAAAAGACAGAATTGGATTAAATGTTTATTTTAATCCAAAAATTTGTAAGATGTTTATTTGCAAAAACTTAACTGTTAATGTCAAACATTCTTTGAAAAAAATAGTTAATAAAATGTGTGTGTTTTGCTTCAGGTAATAATTGTTTGTCTTTGTTGAGGTGTCTCAGGGGGAGAGCTCAGTGAAACCTGCAGCCGAAGACATGACGTCAAAGGACTACTACTTTGACTCCTACGCTCACTTTGGAATCCATGAAGTGAGTTGGGTTTGTTGTTGTTTACATCTAACTGGTCTACCGTACCATGGTTAAAACCTGTGTTGGCTCCTTCTCTCTGTAGGAGATGCTGAAAGATGAAGTTCGCACTTTGACCTACCGTAACTCCATGTTCCACAACAAGCACCTGTTCAAAGATAAGGTGGTTCTGGATGTGGGCAGTGGGACGGGCATCCTCTGCATGTTTGCTGCCAAAGCTGGAGCCAAGAAGGTTATAGGGGTATGTTAACTGGACAGTTTCATCTGAGACGAACCAGCAGGGTTTCACCGTTCTGTTTCGCACTAAATACTTCGGTCATCAAAACTAGAGATATGCAGATTCTGTTTTTTTTTTTTTCTTTACCTACTTGTCTGTGCAGACCTGGAGTCTGTCTCCAGACTCGGGTTTGTTCTGGGTTTAAATGTAGCGGACCGATTACAGCTCTGTGGGTCACACTCTGGTGTATTCTGCTCCTGACAGATCGAGTGCAGCAGCATCTCAGACTACGCTGTGAAAATAGTCAAAGCCAACAACCTGGACGATGGTGAGTAGATGAAGTGTGGATGATCTTCTGGGTTAGAGAACATTGGAACATTAGTTTGTTGTTGTTTGCAGTGGTGACCATCATTAAAGGGAAGGTGGAGGAGGTGGAGCTGCCTGTGGAGGGAGTGGACATCATCATTTCAGAGTGGATGGGCTACTGTCTCTTCTATGAGTCCATGCTCAACACGGTCATCTATGCCCGGGACAAATGGCTGGTAGGTCTGATACTTTTTCTTCTTAATGATTATTGAATGGTCTAAAGCACTAATTTGATGGTTCTGTGGTTGTAGGTTGTGTCGGGTCAGACTCTGTTTAGACCTGGTTCCAGTTCATTAAGAACTTTTCCATCAGAACCTTTAGTTCTTCAGCTCATAGTTTTGTGATTGTGTTTAACACCACATCAGTTTTTATCTTTAACACACTGAGGCCTGCTGAGTTCTGCTGCTAGAGCTGCTACCACACCAAAGTTTAGTGCCAGATCTGTAAAACTGACTTGGTTCATTTAATACTGGCTAAGGTTTAGATGTGGCGGCCATCTTAGACTGAAGTTATTCAGTTCTGATTCAGTGCTTCTAATTATTATTTAATGTTGGAAAAAGAATCATCTAGTGGTTCATAAGATATTTTGTTAACAGACACACTAAGCTGGTGTTAATGTTACTCAACATACTGAGCAGCAGCCTTAACCTGTGAACTTCCTCCTCAACAGAAACCAGATGGACTCATCTTTCCTGACAGAGCAACTCTGTATGTGACGGCGATTGAAGACCGGCAGTACAAGGACTACAAGATCCACTGTGAGTACCCCTACTGGAGCTGACTGAGGGGTCTGCTCTAAACAGCTTTCTTTGAAACTCAGAACACACCTGGTTTAACATGTGGTGTTTAATTCACCTGATGAATACACGTTAATACATTTAAATATTTACAAGTACTATTACAGTTAACCCTGTACAACGTAGAACTTTATTTGAATTGTAAAATACCGCAGTGAGCCTTTTTTGTACTACTGAACTGTAAAGTACTACAGAGGCCCTTTATATACAGTAGTACTTTACTGAACTGTAAAGTACTGCAGTAAGCCTTTGTATACAGGGCTCTAGACTAACTTTTTGCACTGGTTGCACCGGTGCGCCTAACGTTTTTTCTTAGGCGCACCAGCACAAATCTTAGGTGCACTCAAATTTTCAACCACGTCGCCTAACATCAGAGTTTTACAGGTTATTTTTTTAATCACTGTTCATTAAGWCATTAACTCGAAAATAATTAGTTAACAATCTAGTAAACATAAAGTTCTTTATTTGAACCAGAATTGTAGACATTTAACTTACTGAAAAGTATTTAAAGTGATTCAATAAAATTCTAAGTGCAAATGTTTAAGAGCTGAACATATTATAAACATCTTAAACATTTCATGGTTACATGTTTTTAGACACATGCCCCTCAGATGGACAACTATGGATATTTGGCCTTGGATAAACCAGAATGATGAACAGAGAATATTAATTAATAACAAATATTACTGATATTTATTAAAAGGTTGTGCAGATTTTTTTAAAATAACACATAAAAGTCTGCAATTTCATCATTAGTTGAATCTTATTATCTTATATTATTTCACTTAAATATCTAATATGTCTAGTTTTATCCTCCTGAGACCCAGAAGAACCTATTTCAGATACTTGGAATGTAACTGTGGTGAAGTCGAATAAGTGCAAAACTGGCCTGCCATACACGTGAGCTTCCTCGTCCTGCTCAAGTGATCTGCAGCGCTCAGACCCTGACTGTTAAATTAACAAGGACTTAAGAGTGAGCARCCATCMACATCTTGTTTTCATCTCCTGCTAACAAGAAAGAAMTGTTTTTCAGACTCCGATCTGGGTTAAAAATAAAATACGGTTGTTTCGCTATGTGTGCACGCGCGTGTGTACAGATTTTTGCTTCATGATGGGTACAATTATTGACCATTTCCCCGGTACACAAAGCCTGGTGAGGTTAGGGTTTGGGTCAGGTGTGTAGCCTACCTGGGAGGTTATGGTTGGCTATAGAATTGACAGGGAAATGAATGGAAGCCAATGCAAAGTCCTCATGAGGATAGAACAACAAATGTGTGTGCGCGTGGGAGGTGTGGAGCGGAGCCCGCGAGCAGAGCGCAGTGTCAGGAGAGATGGAGACTGTCGGTGGGCGACCATTACTGCTGGATTATTTTTTTATGGAACATGGAAACTTTTTTTTTTCAGCAGGCGACCGCTCCCCCTCCGCTGTCAAACGACTTGTCGCACCAGTGCGACCGGACATTGTTTTTAGTTGCACTATTAGGAAATCAGGTCGCATTTGCGACCAAATTGGTCGCACTCTAGAGCTCTGGTATACTGTAGTATTTATTCGTGTACTGTAATCCTAAAAATCATCCATAAAGTGGACAACAACCCCTGGCAAAAAGTATGGAATCACCAGTCTTGGATGAGCACTCATTCAGACATTTCRTTCTGTAAAACAAACTCAGATCAAAAACATGATACAATAATAAGGTCATTCCAAAGTGCAACTTGTTGGCTTTCAGGAACACTCAAAGAAATGAAGAGAAAACATTGTGAAAGTCAGTGAATGTTACTTTTATTGACCAAGAACAAGGAAAAAAAAGTATGGAATCACTAAATTCTGAGGAAAAATGTATGTAATCGTGAAAAGCAGATAAACAAAAGACCATTCAAAATACATCACTAGTATTTAGTTTCACCAACTTTGGCTTTTATAACGGTTTGCAGTCTCTGAGGCATGGACTTGATGAGCGACAAACAGTATTTTTCATCAATTTGGTGCCAACTCTCTTTGATAGCAGTTGCCAGATCAGCTTTGCAGGTCGGAGCCTTCTTGTGGACCTTTTTTTTTTTTTTTTTCAATTTCTACCACAGGTTTTCAATTGGGTTGAGATCTGGACTATTTGCAGGCCATGACATTGACTGAATGTGTCTTTCTCCAAGGAATTCCTTCACCATTTTTGCCACGATGCATTGTCATCTTGGAAAATTATTTCATCACCTCCAACC
>NW_013952676.1:344206-349983 GCF_001266775.1 Austrofundulus limnaeus | reverse complement strand
CCTCCAAACATCTGTTCGATTGAAGGGATGAGAAAACTGTCCAAAATGTCAATGTAAACTTGTGCATTGATAGAAGAATTAACCACAGTCATCTCACCAGTGCCTCTGCCTGACTTGCAGCCCCATATCATCAAGGACTGKGGAAATTTGGTTGTTTTCTTCAGGCAGTCCTCTTCATAAATCTCWCTGGAACGGCACCAAACAAAAGTTCCAGCATCATCACCTTGTCCAATGCAGATTCTTGACTCATCACTGAAGATAACTTTCATCCAGTCATCCACAGTCCATGATTGCCTCTCCTTAGCCCATTGCAGTCTTATTCTTTTTTGTTTAGGTGTCAATGATGGTTTTCTTTTAGCTTTCCTGTATTTAAATCCCATTTCCTTTAGGTGATTTCTTACGGTTTGGTCACATACATTGGCTTCAGCTTCCTCTGATTTATGCTTCATCTGTTTAGTTGTACTTTTTCGGTTTTCAAGATAAATGGCCATAAGTTGTTTGTCTTGAGGCTTTGATGCCTTTCTTGGTCTACCAGTACGCTTGGCTTTAACAACCATTCCATTCTGCTTGTATTTGGTCCATATCTTGGATACAGCTGACTGTGAACAGCCCACATCTTTAGCAACCATGCGTGAAGAGTTACCTTCTTCAAGAAGTTTCACAATCCTCTCTTTTGTTTCAAGAGACATTTCTCTTGTTGGCGCCATGGGTCTTGCCACTCCACTTCGTCCAGCAGCCCTCCAAGATGTCATGACTGCAGGTGTTTTCAACTRCAGACTAACGAGCARATCTAATCTGAGGCAGGTGTCTATTTAGGGAAAGGAAATTGACTGGGTGTGTCCTTATTTTGTACCTCCAATTTGAGTGATTCCATATTTTTTCCCTGTACTTGGTCAATAAAAGTAACATTCACTGACTTCCACAATGTTTTCTCTTCATTTCTTTGAGTGTTCCTGAAAGCCAACAAGTTGCACTTTGGAATGACCTTATTATTGTATCATGTTTTCGATCAGAGTTTGTTTTACAGAATTAAATGTCTGAGTGCTCATCCAAGACTGCTGATTCCATACTTTTTGCCAGGGGTTGTATTATATACAGTATGTGTTATTAATGATTAGATTTTTTTAATGCTTTTTAAGCTAAAAAAAAAAAAGATTGAACATTGATGAAGATTGATACATGAATAAATATGGTAGTTGTATTTTCCATGTTAATTTTAAAGTCTGASGTTGGGCAAATAATTTAGTCTGATTCTTTAAACAGTATGAAGACTTGTACCTCTGACACTACATACATGTGTCTGCAAAGTGGTCCAGTCAGTATTTAGCGTTATGCAGCAGTGTCAGTGTGGATGGAGACAAGTAGAAACCAGGTGGTGCTCTAACAGTGATGGTGTCTCTGTCTCAGGGTGGGAGAACGTCTATGGCTTCGACATGTCCTGCATCAAGGAGGTGGCCATCAAGGAGCCCCTGGTGGACGTGGTGGATCCTAAACAGCTGGTGTCAAACTCCTGTCTCATTAGGGTGGGTGGATGTCTGTCCTTTACCACAGCTTATCTGTTCCAACACAGTACCTGTATAATGAAGATGTGTGTGTCYGTGTGTGTTTAGGAGGTGGACATCTACACGGTGAAGGTGGAAGACCTGACCTTCACCTCTCCGTTCTGCCTTCAGGTGAAGAGGAACGACTACATCCACGCTCTGGTCACCTACTTCAACATCGAGTTCACTCGCTGCCACAAGAGGATCGGCTTCTCCACCAGTCAGTCCATGTTAACACACGTGTTCAGAATCACACACTAGTGCTTGTTATCCACTTCCTGTCACCCCAGAGTTAGCCTGGTTCAAACCAGACCCTGTCCTTCACTTTGCTTCGTACAAGGGTCTGGACTTGCTGCATAGAGAAGTGATTCTTGCAGGAGGCGTGGCCTCTGCTGAAGCATGAGTGTGTGTCGCTGTGACGGAGGCTAAGCTAAGAAGCTAACCGGAAATCACGTGTGCTGTAAACAACCCTACTGAGAGGAGAAAAGTACCGAGCTAAACGAGGCGACTGTAAATGAGAGCTGCTGCTTTGTCAGACAAATTTAATTTAATTTAGAAGCCTTATCAGAGACTGGCTTCATTCTCTTCCTCCACTGCCGTATGCTAAAATAACTAGCAGACACTGTGCAGTACATCGTCATTCAAAGCTCCTCCTTCTGTTCTCTGATTGGCTAAAAATCTTCCAGCGAAATCCTTGTCAATTGTAGAAGTCCCAGATGGAGCAGTGAAGGGAAACTAGAATTGAGCGGAGCTGCGTAGGAAGGCGAGGGCCAGGCTACCCCAGAGTTTGACTCAGATCATTGTTTAGTTGCTTTGTCAAACCTTGAATATAACCTCATTCATCATGTGATGTGGTATCCTGCTCTGCTCGGTGAGAAGAAACAGATGTTCATCAAAAATAAAATCAGTGTGTAGTAGTACACGTTATAAAACATTAATAACAGTTCTGTGTTAAATCTTCACCTCCTCTCTTGGTGACAGTGGGCAGAAATGACTGTTTTAACACCCAGAACCAGAGCTGAGGGTAATATAAATTGCTGCTCTGTCACCGCTCTTCTCTCCTGTGTAAATCTAGTTTTAAAGACAGCTGAAGTACATGAAACACACTTTCACCTGACCTGTGTTGTGGTGCATGAATGTTACACAACCTCAGTCAGAACTGTGGCTTCCCAGTTAAACAGAACAGTGTTTTGTGAACACTATTGATGGTACTGGGTCAGCATCTCATGTTACTAAAACTTTACTAAATACGGCCTGTTATGTGTTTATCYTTCAGATTAATAATTAAAACTCAGGACAGAATCAGGGCAGGGTTTAGAAACAAACCATTACAATAAAACTGCATTTATTGTTCACACCAGAGAATCAGAATTGAGCATGAATACCTGCAGTGTGAACTTAACCTAAATGTTGTCTTCCTCCCAGGTCCAGAGTCTCCCTACACCCACTGGAAGCAGACTGTCTTCTACCTGGATGATTATCTGACTGTAAAGACCGGAGAGGAGATCTTTGGCACCATCAGCATGAAGCCGAACGCCAAGAACAATGTAAGCAGACCGGCGCCGTGCACCCGACCTTTTCTCCTGTTCTGCATTCACTGTCTGACTTGTTGTGTTTGGACCTGCAGAGGGACCTGGACTTCGCTGTAGATGTGGACTTCAGGGGTCAGCTGTGCGAGATGTCAAAGACTCTGGAGTACAGGATGCGTTAGAAGCCCCGCCCCCTCCCCTCGGCCCTCCTTGTGTTAGTGTTCAGTAGGACAGGATCTGGTTTCCGTGGGAGTGTACAGTAGTGAACGTCTCCCTGCAGCAACATTTTAAAGTCACGTTTTCTTCTTCCGACATTAACAGTATTTAAAGTCTTTGAGTTGACTGGTGTCTGTGCTCCACCAGCTGTTAGCCTCCGTTGGGCTAAGTCTCCTTTACCTGAGCTACAGGTTCTAATCGTTTCCTCCTCCAGCCGTCAGCTCTGAGGAGAGTTACCGTCCAAACGCAGCAGCTGTGGAGGAAGCAGCCGGTGGTTTCAGAGCGCCGGCAGGAGCTGCATGAACTCAAACCACACGTCGTACTGCAACACATCCGGTTTTAGGGTTTATTAACAAAAATGTTTCCTCCATCTGCTGTGTAGTTTTACTGTTCAGATGGATTCAACATGTCTGAGTGACAAACCTTATTCATTACACTTTTATTATTTTCTACTGTTTTGGCTGCTTTGTTTTTTTACTAAGATTAATAAACATTTTGTTTCTCCCATCAGTTCATGTGTTCAGAGTCTTGTGTTCTACTGGAGATCATGGGTTTACACAGAACCATGAATGGTCCACTCTGACATAATTCATCGTTTCTCTCTTCAGGTCGTTCTGTAGGAAACGATCATGTTGGACCAGACCTTGGTCATGGTTTGGTTGAAAAAGGAATATTTTTTAGGTCTGGATCAGTTTAGACAAAAACTAGTTTGTAATTTAAACCTGTGCTGTGTAACATGAAATCAGACTAAACCTTTGAGATTTAATGACCAAATAATGCAAATAGTATTACTTTCTTCAAAGTCACAAGTTGAATTATTAAATAATTTGAGAGCACACAGGTGMTGTCATGGTTTTAGAAGCTTTTGATTGATTAATGTTTGAGTTAGAGATATCAGGTTAAGAATCAACCTCCACAACTTGGGTTTGTTTTCAGGCCTATTTCCAGATTCCTGAAAATACAAACTGTCCAGGAAGGAGACATGTTCTGTGTCCCTGGGACAAACTGCTTTACTGGGAATTGGAAACAAAAGCAAAGAGACATGAAGACGTCCTGTGGAATGATGACACTAATGTTGGAGCATAAAGACCATGGTTGCATTTGGAGGAAACTTCAGGCCTGAGAACATCCATCCTGAAGCACAGAGGCGACAGAATCATGACCACATGTACAGAAMTGTCCTCAGCCTTCTGTGTTCAGTGTGTTACACACCATGAACCCAATCAGCCCTGTGACTACCTGTCATTTAAACACATTTTATTGGTTTGGATTTACAGCAAACTTTTTATTAAACAAGAATCTACAAAAATATTGCTTACAAGCTTCATTAAAAAGGGGGAAAGCCCCCAAACAATAATGATTAAAACTCAAAATAAGTTTAATCTGTCCAATACTGTGTGTGTCTGTGTGTGTGTGTCAGGGGGTGGTCTCCCAGCATCTCTGCCTCCTGTGCAGGTCAAAGGTGGTGTAGGCAGGGCATAGCATTGGGGAAGGTTTCCAGGTGCCTGGCTCCTCCTCTTGTGGGAGGGGCTTCTGTCTGAACAGGTCAGAGGTCATGAAGAAGAGGAGGGAGGGGCCCTCTGCTGCTTTGCTCTCATGGCTGCGGGGTGGGGGCGGGGCCAGCGGCCGCCTGTCCTGCATCACCTGACTGATCAGCTGATCCTCCTGAACGCTGACGCTGACCAGAGAGTTGAAGAGCAGCTGAGAGCGAGAGACATTCACCACTGCAGGCACACAGAGAGGGAGAGAGAGAGATGAAGATGTAGTAGGAGCTGCTACAGCCAGAACACAGCTTTGTTTATACATATAAATAAAAGGGTTATTAAATAAAAGCTGAAGTGAAGTAGTTACTGTTACGTTTAGTTAAATGAAAAGTTTAAAACAAGTGTGTATTTGTTAGTCATCAGCTGCCCTGACTGGCATCAGAAACTCATTAAATGCTGCAGAAAATAAAACTTGTACTAAAACAATCAGATCCAGCTGTCTGAAAGCTATCCTGTAATCAGTTGGTGCTACACCTGTCAGTCATCTGATCAGCTGGTGCTACACCTGTCAGTCATCTGATCAGCTGGTGCTACACCTGTCAGTCATCTGATCAGCTGGTGCTACACTTTACCTTCTGCAGCTCTGGCATTTATCAGGTTTTTGGTCCTCTCTGACTTCTGAAGAGTCTCTTGAAGAGCTTTTTGTGAGTTAAACTCAGCCCCCTGAAGAAAAGATCAACAGGTAATCAAAGATGAGGAAAATCAATTGACCAGGAAAAAAAATACTAAACAGAGTTGAACAAGAGGTAAACGCCATGAGATTCACGTCTTGGAAGATGGATGGATGTGCATGTGTGAATAACCCTGTGTGTGTGTGAATAACCCTGTGTGTGTGTATCGTCCTGTGTGTGTGTGAATAACCCTGTGTGTGTGAATCGTCCTGTGTGTGTGTGAGAGTTGTCCTGTGTGTGTGTGTGAGTTGTCCTGTGTGTGTGTGTGAGTTGTCC
>NW_013952676.1:334895-336892 GCF_001266775.1 Austrofundulus limnaeus | reverse complement strand
TTGTGTGTGTGTGTGAGTTGTCCTGTGTGTGTGTGTGAGTTGTCTTGTGTGTGTGTGTGAGTTGTCCTGTGTGTGTGTGTGAGTTGTCCTGTGTGTGTGTGTGAGTTGTCCTGTGTGTGTGTGTGAGTTGTCCTGTGTGTGTGTGTGAGTTGTCCTGTGTGTGTGTGTGAGTTGTCCTGTGTGTGTGTGTGAATTGTCCTGTGTGTGTGTGTGAGTTGTCCCGTGTGTGTGAATTGTCCCGTGTGTGTGAATTGTCCCGTGTGTGTGAATTGTCCTGTGTCTGTATAAAATGACCTGTGTGTGTGAATTGTCTTGTGTGTGTGTGTGAGTTGTCCCGTGTGTGTGAATTGTCCTGTGTGTCTGACAGGGTTCATGCAGGTTTCAGTAAGTTAAATTTAAGACCTTTTAAAGACTTTTTAAGACCACCTGGAATGACATTTAAGATAAAATTAAATTTAAGATCTTGGATGTAAATCTGGGCATTTTTCAGACTTTTTTTAGGCTTAAAATTTTGATTTTCAAATTTGAGACTTTTTTTTAGACTTTTAGACCCTGCACAAACCCTGGTGTGAATTAACTGGTGCATGTATAAAATGACGTACGTGTGTGTGTGTGTGTGTGCGTGCGTGCGTGTGTGCGTGCGTGCATGCGTGTGTGTGTAAATAACCTGCACATGTATGAATTGACCTGTGTGCCTCTGTAATTAATGAGACTCTTCTAGCTCCATATGTAAAAGCATGAACCTGCAGTGAGTGAAGCTCCGCCTTCAGAGCCAGAGTGGTGTTTAGCTCCRCCCTCTCCAGACAGCTTGGACCTGGCAGAAGCGTGGGAGCAGGAGGGTGCACTGAATGTCTGCCAGCTCATCATGCATAAGAAACATAAAACATTTCAGCTCAGCAGATGTGTGACTGTCTATGGTTACCATGAAAACAATATTTGCTGCACAAACAGATGACGTCAGATATTAAGAGCTGCATTTTTTGATAAAAATGTGATGCAGTCAGTTGAAGATGAAATGACAGTTCTGTTTCCTAAACCTGATTAGCTAAGGCGGCCATCTTGAATTGAATTTATTCCAAAAGTTATGTACATTTATCCACTTTCATTAAAATCTGCCCAATGAGATATTTTGCTAACACACACAAACCTTCCAGTGGCAGGTGATAAATTTATGATCTAAAGTCACATTTAAATAAAACTTAATAAATGTTAAACTGTTTAAATGTATTAAATGATACTGTTTAATCAGAATTATTATGTAGAGCCTCGTTTATTTAAACAAAGGTCTAGTTACCATGGCAATGTCCCGTGTCCTTTTTCAAGCCTTTCACTGGATGCTGAGCAGAAACAAGCTGAGGATCGGCTGCTTCACAGGTCACCTGTTCTTCAGAGCACACCTTCAGAAGCACCAGAAACACATCTGAGACTGGAGAAACATGACTCAGCAGAAACACGACTGAGTGACTGAGAATCATGACTCAGCAGAAACACAACTGAGTGACTGAGAATCATGACTCAGCAGAAACAACACGAGTGACTGAGAAACATGACTCAGCAGAAACACGACTGAGTGATTGAGAATCATGACTCAGCAGAAACAACACGAGTGACTGAGAAACATGACTCAGCAGAAACATATGAGTGAACATGACTCAGCAGAAACATCTCGGTGACTAGAGAAACATGACTCAGCAGAAACAACACCTGAGTGACTGACGTCTCAGCAGACCTTAGTTTGCAGCTGAATCACACTCTGGATTGCAGTTTCCTTTCAGCTACAGTATTACTAATTCTAGCTTWTGTACAGTTTTACTAAATTTAGCTTTTAGCTATGGTTTTCTTTCTTTCATTTTTGGTTAGGTCAGTTGATTGTTAAAGGGATCCCCGATTAGTTGTAACATTAGACTTTATTTGATAAACATATAAACATAAAATATATGTTTATTAATAAAGTCTAATGTTACAACTAATCGGGGATCCCTTTAACAATCAACTGA
>NW_013952676.1:329797-331795 GCF_001266775.1 Austrofundulus limnaeus | reverse complement strand
GCTAAGGCCGTAACGTGAATGAAAAGTCTACAAAAGCAGTCTACAAGAAAGGACAGAGCAGACTGTACTGGAAGCTGAGATCCTTCAATGTCTGCAGCAAGATGCTGCAGATCTTCTACAAGTCTGTTGTTGAGAGCGTCATCTCTTCTGCCATCATCTGTTGGGGCAGCAGCATCAGAGCCAGGGACCTAAAAAGGCTAAACAACCTGATAGAGAAGGCTGGTTCTCTTCTGGGGACAACCGTGGAATCTCTGGAGATGATGGTGCAAAGAAGGATTTTACACAAAATCAAGAACATTGTGGACAACCCTGACCATCCTCTTCATCAGACTGTCATAGAAAAAGTGTCTTCAGTCAGAGGCTTCTTCAACTTCATTGTAATACAGACCGCTACAGAAGATCTTTCCTGCCCACAGCCATCAGCATCTACAATAAGTTTTTAATGAAATGAGTTACAACAACTCCTAATTTCCCTCTGGGATCAATAAAGTATTTTGAATTGAATTGAAAACAGATATAGTTTACTACTTTTCCACTGCCATTCTACAGAAATGAACCTTGAACTGAATTCTGACTTTGTTTCAACTTTATGGACATRTTTTTCACGTATACCCACTGAGTCAAGACATATGTATTTTGCTATCAGTGAACTCTTAATGAGTTCGTCTGAAAGGTTTAAATCTTTCCTTTTGACTCAGAAGAGACAATTAGAGGAGCTTCCTYTTAACGAATAAACTTTGTTGGTGGGAGGAGTCACCTTTAAATAAATAGTGATTATCTGGTTGTTTTCCTTCCCATAATAATGACCGGTTTGTTGGGAGGCATGTTTGAGAGTACGATAGTCACTTTTCACATTAAACATGTTTATMTAGGTAAAATAAGGCTTTTCTGAGCGCTTTCTGACTGCACGCAAAACACCCGTAAACAACACAGTGACACAAAGAACTGTTCAAGATGGCAACCAAAAATCCCGCCTAGCTGCCGTCAGCGGCCATTCTACTGTTTCTCTGGTTCAATGTAATTAATTTAATTGAAGCGGAAGGTTCGGTTCTGATGGCCCGGCTGATAGTTCTCATCTAAACAGGGTCTAAGTGACAGCAGTCTGTCCCAGTTAGCTAACAACACTGAGAACCAGCGTCAGGTGAGTGACGTTCTTTACCAACAACAATAGACATTACAGGTACAGTCAACTGTTATTGATGTGTTACCTGGTTGAATCTGCCCGGAACACATCAATCTTCACACAGCTACTGACTGACTGAAGAATGACACAGACCCGCTTTTATTTAACGTAGTCTTCTTCTTGTTATGTTTTATGGCGATTGACAAACCAACTAAAGGTGCATTACCGCCACCTGCTGGACGAACCTGAGTGTGGACAGAGACAAACAGGAAAAAGCTAACAGAAAACAATGCTAAAAGATCATATAATTTAAAATTTAAAAGATAAATTACATATATTWAGTTTTGTTTTCTCAACAACAATATAATTTAAACGTTTTACTTTGCTTACATTATTTCCAAAACAGGAGTCGTTACTGCCACCTCCTGGTCAACTAGCACACTGCAGTCTGTGTTTTAACCCATTTGTGCCCAATTTATTTTCAGAGTTGTAAGGCATGTCATTTTAACAGTTGAGTCCCTCTGAATCATGTTATGTAATTATTTTCACCATTTTGTACTATTTTGAAAAAAAAAATAGTAGTTTTATGACCGGCAACAATTGTTGCCAGTGGGCACACAGCTTGTCACTAGGTCCAATGTCACCTGTTCATAAAAGAGAACTAATAGTAATAACAAAACAATAATGTGGTCCGAATAAATAGTAACAAAAAAAGGTTGGAGCCTCAGGTTCCTCCTCTATAAAATTACAAACAAGAAACAATTTGAACTAAACAGAGGTGGAGGCCTCCGTTTTCAGTTGTCCCCCTCCTACAGTGCGGCTATTGCCAGTATCACTCCACCTCCTGTTAACAATAGGTGTTAATTAGGTGTCAA
>NW_013952676.1:326239-329782 GCF_001266775.1 Austrofundulus limnaeus | reverse complement strand
CTGAAGAAGTCTCTTGGAGAGACGAAACGTTTCATTAGAGAAGAACCCGTCCAGAGGACCTATACAATTTTTTTCTTTTTAAACAATTCGAACTGTTTTTTTATTCTAGATTTTTTTATATTCAAAACTTTTTTCCGTAGAACCTCTAATAACACGTATATGTATTAATTTTATCCCATAAATTCCATCTTTCATGCATWTTCTACTCAGTGTGGTACTTCTTGTCACATCACACTTTTCACACGCAAATGAAGTGCATCTGCCACAGTTTCCTGAGTCCTGCAGGGTCCTGCAGCATGGCCAGGACCTCTGCTACAGTGCAGGACTTGCCTAAGGAAAAAAAAGCACATACATGATATATATTTTTTTATTTGGACCTATTATTTTATGAAAAATGTTTATATAAAAAACATACCATGGGTGAAAGGGGATTTATTTGTGGACTGGTATTCCCTACTTTGTGGGACAGTTTTTGGCACTCGTACTTGTGGGGACCTAATGTTACATATAGGGCTCTGACTGGTATGGGGACCTGAATCTTGTCCCCATAAGGGGAAACACCGCTGGTGGGTCGGGTTTAAGTTTACGGCTAAGGTGTGAATTGAGTTTAGGTTAGTTTTAGGGTCATGTAGGTAACTGTGAGGTTAGCCTTAGGGTTGGCGGTCAGGGTTAGGCTGTAGAAAATAATGGAAGTCAATGCCAGGTCCCCATAAAAATAGCTGTATCAGATTGTGTGGTATCTTTTACAAGCTACACACACAGGCCTTGAATACCTAAGGATTTATTTAGCTAGGAAGAGTATCCTAAGAAGGCTAAAATAAGACATTGTACATCATTCTGCAATTTGAATTAAATTAGACACAATCCTGCAGAAGTGTTTTCCTTTAGTTAGCGACAAGCTATTTACCCATTGGCAACTTTTGTTGCCACTTACAGAAATAAGCCCATTAAAAAWATATACTGTGTATTTATTCTAGGTACAATTTTTTGGGGGGGAGGGTTATTCTAGAGACTTGAAAGATTAAATAATTATGAATATGTCTGAGGGAATATCATAAGAAATTTTATGAAACTGACCTCTTTCCAGGATGATTTGATCTTCCATGTCTTCAGCCGGAAGGAACAGGAAGCATGATTTTATGCGAGAGGAAATACTTGGAAACACTTTTTTCAAAATCAAAACCTTTGTCTAAGTTGTCTACTAGTGTATAAGTGGAAAATGTTGCATAAATACCTTTGAGATTTTTTTTTTTTACTTAGTCAAAAATGACAGTGACACACTTTGGCAGCTGTTGTCCGTGGGGTAAAATGTGTTAAGAGTTTCCCTCACACAGCCAAAAGTAGTGAGAAAAGTGTCTTTTTTCATTATTTGTAAGCCATAATAATCAAATTTACAAGATTTAAACTATTTCCCTCTGTGTAATAAATCTATGTAGTATACGAGTTTCACTTTCAGAACTGACTGACAAAAAACGTAACTTTTTCATGATCTGATTTTTTGAGCTGCACCTGTACATTCAGTTATTTCCAGTATTCAAGGTCGGCGAGGTCTATTCGTCCTTTACACTTGCTTTTCTATTGACTTTTATATACAAACATATTTAAAAATGAGTTTTATTGGCATTTTATGTTATGTTTTACATTACTGGATGTAGGAATGACTGCAGAGATGGAGCACAGGCAGTTTGTGTAACACTGTTCACACTGAGCTCAGGTAAATTATCTAAATTACACTAAATGCTTCTGAACAGTTTCATCACAAGTTTTCCCTCATCATGTCGAGGACACTCTCTGGAGTATTTTCCTGCAGTCTATCTGGTGCCGCAGCCTTCAGGAGACCAGCTGACCCTCATTCAGACCTGCAGTGATGAAGACAGGAAGATGGGTGGTTCCTGTGGGAGGACTGGGTCTGGGTTACTTACTGGACCAGGGTCCAGCTGGGTTCATCGTTCTTCCTGTTTGCTGTTCTGACTGAGCCGATCCAGTTGGATGATGTCACAAGTTCCGACCTTGAGGAGGGGTGTGGACAACTGGGCAGGCCAGGTGAGCTGTCTTCATCTCATTTGTAGGTCTGTATTTTAGCTGAGTCAGGTGGATTTTAAAATAAAGAGCTGCTGGTGCTTTTTAGGATTTTAACAATGCAAAGTTTTTTGTAATCTCTGGAGAGGTTAAAAACAGAAATGTCATAATTTAATTATTTTCGTAGCTCATAACATATTTTCCTAATAGTACAAACACAGAGCAGAATAAAAAAAATTAAACCAAACAACGGGGCTCAGTTTGAGGCAGATTTAAGGTTAAAATTTATTTCATGGACAATTATTCAAACACATAAATACAGAACCTCTCCATGTGTCCGTCAGGTCAGGCTAACAGTTCTGCTTGTAGCTGCGAGGTATGATGGACGAGCAGCAGACTGGGACTGGTTGATGCACTGGAACATTAAATAACAGGAGATACAGGAGGAGGAGAGGAACCCTAACTGCAGCTACTTTGGTTCTTCTTCATTTCTTTGCCTCTGTCGTCCCTGGAGAGTCGGGACAGTCAGGAGAGTCGGGTGCTGAGATGGGTACAGCTATTGGATAAGTCAACCCCTGGACTCTAGAGACCTGAAAAAAAAAAAAAAAAAGAAAGATAAGGTCGTTCAATGAAAAGCCTTGCATTCCTTAAATGAACACATGTCGCCCACAACTTTTAATGCCAGAGTTTACATTCACATGATTTTATAATGACTTTTAGAAATTAGTGTTTTTTTAGCAACAAATAAAAAAATCAAAAATATTCATGCCTTTTAGAGTGACTGTCAAACTATTTATTCTTCTGTTGCCAAAAAGAAACTACTGTCTGCAGTCGATCACGATCACTAACAGACACTGAACAGGCCTTGTTCTTGTCAAATTAAATACTTCAGCACCACCTTTTAAAGATTGATATAAATGTCTGAATATATTATGTATGTATAATTGTGGATCAGAATAAAAAAAATCTGACCTTCCTGCATGTGAAAAGTTGCATTAATATTATTATTATTAGTAATAAATCTAGACAGGGAACAGTGGTGACTGAGTCAGACTGTGGAACTAATAGTAGAAGTAGTAATAGTAATGGTAGTTACTAGTAATCATAGTGGTAATAACAATAGTGTCAGTAATGGTAATAATTGCATTAATAGTAGTAGTAGTAGTAGTAGTAGTAGTAGTAGTAGTAGTAGTAATAGTAGTAGTAGTAATAATAATAACAGCAGTTGTAGTAGTAATAATAGTAGTAGTATAGTATGTTTTTGTCCTGTGTGTGTCTTCTTGAATTGGTGTTCTTAAATGTAATTTCATTCTGCTCCGTACAATGACAATAAAGATATCAACATCATCATCATAGTAGTAATAGTAGTAGTAATAATAGTAGTATAGCAGTAGTACTATTAATAGTAGTAGTAATAGCAGTAGTATAGCAGTAGTAGTACTAATAGTAGTAGTAATAACAGTAGTATAGCAGTAGTACTATTAATAGTAGTAGTAATAGCAGTAGTATAGCAGTAGTAGTACT
>NW_013952676.1:322413-324534 GCF_001266775.1 Austrofundulus limnaeus | reverse complement strand
GTATTATTAATAGTAGTAGTAATAGCAGCAGTACAGCAGTAGTATTATTAATAGTAGTAGTAATAGCAGCAGTACAGCAGTAGTATTATTAATAGTAGTAGTAATAGCAGTAGTATAGCAGTAGTACTATTAATAGTAGTAGTAATAGCAGTAGTACAGCAGTAGTATTATTAATAGTAGTAGTAATAGCAGTAGTACAGCAATAGTACTATTAATAGTAGTAGTAATAGCAGTAGTACAGCAGTAGTATTATTAATAGTAGTAGTAATAGCAGCAGTACAGCAGTAGTACTATTAATAGTAGTAGTAATAGCAGCAGTACAGCAGTAGTATTATTAATAGTAGTAGTAATAGCAGCAGTACAGCAGTAGTACTAATAGTAGTAGACAGTAATAGTAAAGCTAGATAAAGAACAGTGGTGACGGGGTTCAGACTAACAAGCAGTCTCACGAGTAGCTGCTGTGCTGCTGTCGTCTGCGAGCACTCCTCATCTTCTCAAAGCGAGCCTCCATCTCTTCCAGGACCTTGGGGGTGTAGCGGACCACCAGTTTGGCTGAGCCCTGGGCAGCTTTCAGCAGCTCCACAGCCTTCTCGTGTTGCTCCGCCTCCACGCTCTGCACACACACAGGTTGTCTTTTATTGAAGGAATTTACACAGAAGAGTGTCGCGTTAACTGAAGTTAGTTTCTTGCTAGTAAAACCAAGCAGGGCTCACCACTCCGTTGACCGACAGCAGCTGGTCTCCTCTCTTTAGCCCTCCTTGGCGGTCAGCCACACCTCCAGGGATCACTCTGGAGATGTAGATGGGGGAGTTCTGCTCCTTCCCTCCCATGATGTTGAAGCCCAGCCCCTCTTCTGTCTTGGGCAGCTCCACCACCCTGGGGTGGGCGTGACCCTCGCTGGCTGCGAAGGCAGCTACTGTGGCCTACAGAGAGACAAAGTCCAACCATGAACAAGGACAAACGCTGTCTCWATGTGTCTGTGTGTCTCACAGCTAGGTCTGAGCCTGAACAAAGACCTTTATTTTGTTGGTTTAAYTTCCATCACAAGCAGTGTTCAGTTTTCATTTRACAAGGAAGAATAAAAACAGCTGCATGATGGAACAATGTGAGAACAATTACAGAGACTAATTTATCTATCTGAGGTTTTAATCTGAAGTCAACACTAAAACTAGACTCAGCACACACACGCGTGCACACACACACACACACACACACGCACACGCACACTCACACGCACACGCGCGCACACACACACACACACACACTTGTTTCTTGACCTCGTGAGGACCTTCCATTGACTTCCATTCATGTTTTTTAGACTTTATTTCCTAACCCTTGACCATATACTCTAAAATTAACCTCACAGAAACTTACCTGACCCTAAAACTAACCTAAACCTTGGTCCTAAACCTAACCCCACACCTGTAACATGCATTTGGACCCGTGGGGACCTGGCATTGTTCCCCATGATTCACTTTGGTCACCGCGAGGCTGCTCTTTTGGTTAAAAAATACCCCACGTTGTGGAAAGAACCCGTCCACACACACACGTTTTACACTACTGGAGGTTCCTCTGTCCACAGAAGTCTTCAGTTTAGGACTTTGTTCCTGATACCTTGGCTGTTGCCTGAGCTCGCACCTCTGGTCCTCCAACAATGTCGAGCGTGTCGTACAGCTGTTCGTACACCTGGTAGACCACAGAGCAACAGAGGACGAGTGAGTCGGAGCAGAATGAGCAGGACATCAAACATTTGTCACTCTGGTTGAGCCAACAGTTTGGCTTTTCAAAGGTGGAGGTGTAAAGGCCCATCTGTCTGTTCACTTTAAAGGCACAGTGTGTAGGATTTGTTGTTTTCAGCGACATCTAGTGGTTGAGTGGTTGAATCATCCTCCCTGGTCCTTCCCCCACCCCCACCCCCGCTTCCAAACGCAAAGGAGTTGCTACGGTGTCTCTCAGGTGTCAAAAACCTTTGATAATTCCAACCGCGATGTCTACCAGCAGCTTCAGGGCTAGTGATGTTTCAAGTGGTAAGATTATGAGCTTTAATAAGTAAAATTATCCCAGCTACAATGACAGACAACACATATTACATCTATAGTATTAAATGTTAAATAATTAAAT
>NW_013952676.1:308648-322299 GCF_001266775.1 Austrofundulus limnaeus | reverse complement strand
AGACATGTTTTTTTTTATTATTGTCATTAGTGATTATCTCAATTTCGGCTAAATGAATTGACAAAATCCTTCACACTGTGCCTTTAAAACATGAAGGTAAAGTGTAACCTCGTTCGTTTTTTACCTGTAACTTTTACCCCCCACCTCGGCACTGTGCTCACCTCCCTGATGGCGGCGCAGAATTTGCTCTGAAGGACTCTCTGCAGGGCCTGTAGTTTGGGAGGAGGCAGCTCCCCGGTCCGCTGCAGACGGTCCAGCAGCTCGATCACCCTGCAAACATCTAAAACCACCAACAGCAGGTGTGGGTCAGTGAAGGGTCACCAACAGTGAGCTCCCTCAGTCCTGCTCAATGGACACATGTTGCTTTAAATCATTAGGATGAATTTAACGTCATCGTGGCTGTGGAGCCTTTTAATCTTTAACAGATTTTCATCTGAACAATAATAATCTTTGATATAATCTGCTACTAATGATTTGATTGTTTGTTTGATTTGATACAATGTATAAATGACCTGTGTAGAAATCGTGACAAATGTGTGTAAATCTAAAACTCTTTCTCGGTTTGCAGCGTGGATGTAAGTGTCTCTGTGTCCCAGTGAGGGACTGAGACCTGTCCAGGTGTCCCTTGACCCAGAAATGAAAAAGTGGGTATAAGAAAAGGTCTATGAAAGACTACTGTAATTCTTTATTATCTGGGTGTCCGAAAAACAGTTTTAAAAGTTTATCCAAAATGCTGCTGGAGTTCTGAGAGTTGGAAGGAGAGATCATATTTCTCCAGTTTTAGTTTCTCTCCACTGGCTCCATCAAATTCAGAATATAATTTAAAATATTACTCCTGACATACAAAGCTCTTAACAACCAAGCTCCATCATGTATTAAAGATCTTATTGTTCCCTAACAGAGCACTTCTCTGATCCCAGCCAGTCCACTCCATCCTGGTTCTGGTTCTGTTGGAGGTTTCTTCCCACTGTCACCAGGATGACAGATCCAACCCAACCTGCTGCTTCTTCAGACTGAGAACATATTTAACAACCTGATATTAGCCTGTTTATCATTGGACGTGTTGTTGTAGTGTTCTGATAACACAACAACACAACAGCCTGATCACAACGCGTTTCTTTCCTTGAAGCGCTCAACAGTCAGTGGTCCTGTTCCAGTTTGAACACCTGCACCGTATCTGATCCGGTTCAGAACCGGTCCAGTAGATGAGTAAYAAAGGCAGTCTGTCAGAGCCACATGTTAAAACAGAACCACAGCAGGCCTGAGGTTCAGAACCGAGCCCCCATAACAACAAAGGATGTCATCATCCGCGGCTCCAGCGGGGCTGGTTCCGACCCATCCCAGGGAACCTTACCTCTTTCCAGGCAGAGCGGTTCTGTGGTGGCCGCCATGTCGGCCTCCTTAGCGGGGTGGAAGAAGGAGGACATCATCCTGAACCCGTCCGTGTCCGAACTGCTGCTGGTCTGACAGAACCCCCGCTGATCCGAACCGAGTCTCACACAGATAGGTCCATGTCCCCTGATGAGGACATGATGAGACACGCGAGACTGAAGGACAGCCTGACGCAGCAGCGATGGACTGGGTGGTCAGCTACAGCATCTGCACTAATATATATATATATATATATATATATATATATGAGAAATGTAATTTAAAAACTAAATAAACATTTCATGTCCACCTTTCATATTTTTCAGAGGATAAAGGTCAATAATTTACTTTGTTTTAAAGTAATATTAAAATCACATCATATAGCTGGTGACGTCACGCAGGAAGGGTGGTCAGCATCACACAGGATGCTGATAAAGTTAAGACMTTCATGTGCTTCAGGTTAAACAAATGTCTTCATTTTAACTTTTTGTTCTAAACTAAAACAGACTCATGTATCTACATTAAACCCAAATAAAAAAAATAATTAGAAATTCACACAGAAGTCACCACAAAACTAAGAAATCTTTACTCCTGGTGACTAAGGAAGATGTTATGGGTCAATCAAATGTAAAATTCATTATAGTTTCTCTTTATTTTATTAACTAAAAAGACAAGCCAGTGATTTTTAGATATTTTATACTTTTATCTACATCAATAGAAAAATCTCATATTTCAGTGGAACTAGTTGCCAGTTCGTGATGTTAAAACCAAATGATCAGAATAAGTTATTCAGTCTGACCAACACATGGTCCCTGCTGTCCCCTTCACCTCCAGACTGATTTAATGACAAGGTCCAGTCAGAGGCTACAGCTGCTGGGATCAGTTCAACTACAACCTCATTTTTAAAAACTCAGTATTTCATGTGGTTTAAAATTATCTCAATGAAATTCTAATCCAAATAAATCACCTCAGAGGTCTGAAGCTTTAAGCTCTGTTCAGATAAATGGTATATAATTTTAATTAAGCAATTAAGAAAAACATGACTGCTGAGGTTAGCTTCTGATTTCAAGCTTCAGGTGGTAAAAATATTTAAGTTTTTGACATAATTTGGACGTTAGATCAGCTGTTTCTTGTCAAACTGGATCTAAATTATTTCACTCTGAAAGCAGGTTGATTTTATCCATCTAATAAAAGTCCTGAACTGCTCACCAGCTTGTAGACAAAGATAGAAAATAAGTCTGTTGGGATGACTCTCAGCCACCACACGTTGGTACAAAACTTTACGTTTATGTAGCATGAGCAGCCATTTTAAATCAGGATAAACATCCCATGATTGAGCTTCACTCAGTGTTTCAGATTTTTTCACTAAAAGACAGATCAACATTCAGTCAGTTAAACGTGAAGAAAACAACAGAACAGCTTCACTGTGGAGAGACATCTTTATTAAAATGACCTGCACGTCTATAAACAGATAAAAAAAACAGCCTTCAACACTAACATTCCTGTTTGAATTTCATCTCTTGTTGCAGAGTTCAGTTTGAACTGCTGATTGAATCAACCTGCTCAGAATGAACTCAGCTCCTGTGTTCCTGTTTCCAGTGAACTTTACCACCACACTGATTAAAAAACAAAAAGAATGTCCACAGAGTCGTTGGGACACATCGAGTGGCACAGGTTGATAAGGAGATGCAGGAGAACTGCCACTTCTTCAGACCAAATCAAAACGTGCAAATGAAAGATTCCAACAGAGCGGCTGACTACAAGTGTACTCCTCATGAACACCTGAGACCTGAAGGCTTTGGGCAGAAAGTCAGGAGAAAGAAAAACAAGTGATTTTTCTGTGGGAGGAGCAGGAGGGACCTCAGTACTCATCTGGAACCTCCATCTTGAAGCCGTTCTCTCCGGAGCCGAAGCCGTCAGCCGACGGGACGGACTGCTGGTCCGTCATGCCGTCCTGACTGTACTCCTCCTGCGTCGGGGCTCCGTTGTCCTCGTTGGCCATCTCCACCTGAGGACCCAGGTCTTCTCTCGTGGAGCCGTGGCGCTCCTCTCTGCGCTCCCCCCTGTCTCGCTCCCCCCTGTCCCGTTTGTGCTCCCTGTCCCTGTCTCTGTCTCTGTCCCCCCTGCGCCTGTCTCTATCCCTGTGGCTGCGTCGTCTGTCCCTGTCTTTCTCTCTGTCCCGGTCTCGACGCTCCTCCGTCCCCTCCCCCACCTCTCCTTCCTGCTCCCCCAGGACTCGCTCCCCCCCCTCGGGGACGCCGTCTGCCTGGCCCACTTCCTCCCCRTCCACCCCTTTGGCCCTCTCCCTGTCTCTTTTACGGTCGCGGCTCCTGCTTCGTCTCTTCCTGTCTCGACTTCTTTCCCTGCTCCTGCTGTCTCCTGTCCCTGCCACTGCTCCTGCTGCTCCACGCTCCCGCTCCCGCCGCCGGCTGCTGCTGCTGCTGACCTCTTCTCCCACCGCGCCCGGCCGCTCTCTCTCCCTCTCTCTCTCCCGGGAGTGACGGCGCCTTTCGCGAGAGCGGGTCCTCCGCCGTTCTCGGTCCTTGTCCCTGTCGCGTTCCCGGCTTCGCTCCCTGCGGTCCCCGCGGTCACTGAGAGTCAAAACAAAGAGGTTACAACAGGCGGAGGGTGATATTTTACTAACAGGTGTGTTGTGCAAAGATTGACTCACGGCCCCAGTGAGCGGTCATCGTAACGAGAGGCGTCATCTCGACCGGAGTGTTTGATGTTGACGTCAGCTCCGCCTCTCCTTGTCCCACCTAACCCACCTCCTGCACAACACACAGGTACACAAGGTCAACAGTCAGACAAGGACTGTGTCAGACCACAACATGTCCACTAAGACACAGGTGGAATAAACACTGAAATGTTTTCTAATAACGTAGTTTCACTCACATACGAATACTCATGTGTGTTAAAGTCTCAAGTAAACACTAAGTCACTGATAAAGTTAGTTGTCATTTTAAGGCAGGGCAGCAGCAGGAAGTACAAAATGTTATTTAAACAAGCTCTTAAATAAAAAGCCTCAGTTTAATATGAAATCAGAGAAGAAAACACATCCAAACATGACATTCAGTTCAGACCCTCCCACTGTGCTCAACTTGTTTAACAGCAGCACAAAGCAGCTGGTAGAAAACTACCTGCCCTGCTCCTAGGGATGGGTACCTTCGACGTTTGAATCAATTTGGTACCAATATCTGGTACCTGGGAATCGGTACCGGTACTTAACGGTGCCAATTTTCGGTACTTTGTGTGCGTTGGTTTTTTTTTTAACAATAAACTTCTTTTTTGTACATATTTCTCAATATACAAAAATTAACAAATATCAAGACAACATCCAACTCTTTGTATTGTAACATCAGTTGTGTAACTTATTTCTTTAAGGTAAAAACTGTTGAAAACAACAAGACTGTTTTGTCTTATTGCACAAATTAAAATCCAGCTCCACATATTTCTGTTGATGTCATTTCCCCACTAGAAAAATGTGTGATGGAGGTCCATGGAAGGCAAATATGTTTAAATGAAATAAACAAAAGAGGATGCAGTTAAAATAAATAAAAGGTATTTAAGCTACATTTTGAACATCCAAAACACGTCCAACACTTGTTGACTGCTTGTGCTCCTTCAGGTCAGACGTGTTYGGACTGTCAGGAAGCGCCTCTATTATTTTCCTCTGCCGTTCTCTGTTTAATGGTGGATGAAATAAAGAAAGTGGCGGTACTTTATTTACTTTGAGCAAGCGAACGTCGTGTTCACAAGATAATTAGTCCATCAGATAATTCAGAGGCGATCTGTTTGGTGAGTTTTACTCCAGGAGCTGCGAGGCTTTCAAGCTACTTTCAGACCGAACTCTGCCTCTGTGAACCAGCGGCTGATGACGTCATTACGCTTTTGCGTGATGCTGCGTTCAGGACAAGCATGGAAAACTCTTATGCCAAACCGGTCTCAATGATGCGTTTAGGTACTGAAACATGGTACTGTTTGATGTTACGTGAATAGATACTCGGTAGTACCAACAGAATTCGGTCTGTACATCAAAAAGTATCTAATTCAGTACCCATCCCAACCTGCTCCAGCCCACTGGAGACATGTCAGAGTCAAACTCAGAGCAACATCACAGGACTTAAACGTTTGGTCATTTATTTTCTTTATCTTAAATTGTTAAAACTTTTCTACTGAATATTGATTTAAAAAACTGCTTTGTGTTGCTAATCAACTAAAATCTGTATGACAAGGCTGATAACATGTGGGAAGAAAAACAGATTCAGAATCAAAGGCCTAGTATTCTTTTAAATTAAGTGTCTCCACTGTTCAAGGCCCGCGGGCCAAATGTGGTCCACCACAGCCTTTTATGTGGCCTGCAAGTGTTTCAAAAATGTATCAATGTCTAAAAATAAGCAGCTTTAAAGTACCTGTGACATCAAATTTTTGTAAAAAATGTGAATGCGTTTTTTTGGAAAGAGAACATTGATAACATATTGCAAAAACAAATTTCACACTGTTGAGATGAACAGTTGTTGACATATTTGCATGTAAAGAAACAGGAAGTGATATCAAAGGGGAATACCTGTATGTAAACAGAGCGATGCTACAATAATTAGAGAAGAATCTGATCTTTCTTTAGATTATTTTGAGTCACTATCAGAGTCGAAGAAGAGTTTAAATAAGATTGTTTCAATAAATAAAGACTACAGAGTTTCTTTTCTTTATGAGTTCCCCTTTGATGTCACTTCCTGTTTCACTTTGCTGAGCCAAATTCAAGAGAAAATATGCCAGTTATGAGACAAAATGGGTAAAATCATGTGTATTATAGGACGATATAAACGATATACGGTAGAAACGATATAAATTTGTCCTATGATAGAGATCTGTAGTCTACCAGCCAGCCGTGCAATTCTTTTTGATGATGTAACCGGCTGGAGTCAAAACAGAGGAAGTGGGAAGCAGCCTGGCTGAGAGCGCAAATGAAGAGGGGAAAAAAAACTTATCTAGACCTGGTTCGGGTGTGCGAAAATGAACGCAGAACTGTTTACATATTTACGTGACGGCGCGTCCTCCGGTCGGATGCCGACCGACCACACTGCCTGCTGCGGGAGGAGCGCGCGCCGTGGCATGTGTGAAGGGCTCGACACATGGGAGGCGACGTCGCTCGCTCTCCATTCATTTCCACTCAGCGAGGCGACTGTCAGTGTAGGTGAAGTCAGTGCTCTGGTGGGACGCACAAAAATCAGTCTGGACCTCATTTCTCCTGTGGTCATAGCGCGACGACGCACGGCCGAATGCGCGCGCACTCCAAAGTGCGAATATAATGATTGTCACTCCGCCGGAGTACGCACAGATTAAACAGGTGGAGCATTTTCACCTGCTTGTTTTGTTTTTTGCTGCAGCCCAGTTCTACTGGGAGATTCCAACTTACAAGTCATAAATTTAAACGGGTTAAAACGATGTTTCTATGCAGGAAATGCCACGTCTTGTTAGCTGTGCTCAGCCGTAGCAATGACACGAGGCACCTGACGTTTTGTGTTTAGTTGAATTTAAATACACAACATCAAAGTTAATTACAACCATGATGCTCATGTGGCACTTGGTGAAAACGAGTTTTGACACCCCTGATCTGAAGTATGCACTGTCCCACCAAAGTTTGTCAGAATTTTACACTAAGACCATCTTACAATCTGAAATAACAGTTGTGGTTATTTGTGTTGCCATCTTGAATTGGGTCGACTCCAGAAGTTAAACCAGTCCTACATGTCCATCTAATGATTGTGAAAGTTTTAATAAATGTCGGCCTAGTTTTTGTTTTGCTAACAAGATAAAAAAAGGTGAAGAAAAGCAGCAGCTGACCTAGCCTCCGAGGACGCCATCCTTTCACAGTGCGTCCTCTTTCTACATCCACCAACACCCTCCTGCCATCAATCTTCTTTCCGTCTGCGTGCTTGTAGGCCGCTGTAGAAGAGGGGAGAGAGGGACGACAGACATGAGACACAAGAACATCATCCTCAATGTGGGCAAGGGAGAAAAAAGAAACGGTGCATTATTATACTGACCAGGAGCAGATGAAGCCGAGATGGCTGCTCTCTGGGCAAAAGCCGAAGGATAACGGGAGTAGACATCCTTCCACCCGATGAGTAATTCATACCTTACTTAAATATCCAGGTACCACTTCTTTTCTTTGTCTACATTTACTGAGACTTGTTTAAAAGTTTGGTGTAGTCATTAAAAAAGGTTCATAAAAGTTATCTTAAGGGATATCTGCAGAAAAATGACTTAAACTCAAACTTCAATTGGTCTGACCAATGTTTAAATCAGACCTTTATTTTGAAATTAAATACTGTAAATTAACCAAATTGTGACCTATTTACTTGAGTCACTGCTGATTTCTGTAAATGATGTTTCAAGATAGATTTTACTGTATGTTAATTATTACTTCTACACGAGGTATACTACACTCTAATCAGGGTGATAAAAACAAGATGTATAACTACCTAGCAGCGTTAAAAGTTTAATTAGTGTTTACCTAGTTGACTGTAAAAGACTTATCCTAAAGAAACAGCGGTGATGAACAGAAAGATGTTTCAGAAACATCAGTATTTATTTATTATATTTATTATTCATCTGTGAATATTCAGACATTCCCACTTACAAATTAACCAGACATCCAGTTCATCTCTACCTGACCAGTTCATGGCAATCCTGACCAAAATAATTAGATGAAGTGATGATTCCCAAAAGGTTTTGATTTATTTAAGTCAAACCATGAAGTCAGAGGGCCTTACCATGATCCCTCCCTCATGGCACACTTGACAGTCCTGCCATAAGCTTCAAGTCTATCCCAGTAACAGAGCCTTACCAATGTCCTCTGAACCAGAGTACCATCACAACCACCAGGGGCCTTACCATCACCCCTCAACTTCCTGCGTTTGCCAAACATAACAACAACCCACCCAAGGGCCTTACCAAACCCCCAACAGCCCCACCAAAACTGACCAACTGAAAAAACAAAATAAAATAAAAATAATTTTAGAAATTAAACAACCCAAAAGAAAAAAAGAAAAAAAGAAAATAAAAAAACAGAAGGGGAAAACACTAAACAAAACAGATCTGCGCTAAGAGTTGTCTTATCACAACTCAGTAAAATCATGTTCCTAACACTGGCCTGAGATGTCACAGCTTCAGTCAATAACTTATTTACTGACATCAGTTTTACTGCAGGGTTTAATGTGAACATATAGCTTACTCTCGTGAACTTATTTCTAAAGCTAGAGTGGAGTGTGTCTACTTAGTAATGTAGTAAATATTGCATGAGAAGTCCATTTCACTGATTTACCAAGAAATTCCCCTCATCTGCCTCTTCTATCAAAGCCAGCTCAGAAAAATACTAGATTCAGTTGGCGAGTTGCATTTAACCAACCAACAGGGAAACTTAACCATTTATTTATTTATTTATTCCCACTGACAGCCTCTTGTAAGACCTTTTCTACAGCTTTTGTACAGAACCACTGATCTTACCTTGTCGATGACATCAACAGATGGATTTTTTATACACTTTGTATAACGGTTCCAGAGTGGGACTAACTTTTTTTTAACCCTCAGAGTCCTGGTGTACTCTGTAGTGACCTAACAATGTCCTGCCAGAAAAAAAACAAAACTATTTCTCTCTACAGCCTGTAGATACCTTCTTTAGAGAAGTCTGAGAGTCTTAAAGCAAAAGGTTGTTTTTGTAAGTACTTTCCTCTGCACTCTGATTTCTAACCAAACCTACAGATCTCAAACTTCTGTGTTGCAAAGCGTGAGCTCTCATTAACCCGTGGTGGCTTAAACACAAGGGGCAGAATCACTGGGCAATATCTGAGAGACTAGTGGACAGGGGAGCGTTCAATGGCCAAAGCCTAAAACCCAGGTTGCAGTCAACTGATCAAAATCTCTTTAGGAGCTGCAAGAAGACGCTTTACCCATTGAACATAGCTCCACTTTCCTATGTAGGAGATGGAGGGTGGAAAGAAATCTTACCCATCATACAAACCCATTATACCAACCATATACTGAGCTGTGGTAGTAGGGTGTAGATGTATCATAACCATCATCATCTGCCAGCCAGCTTTGGCCAAAAGCCATCACAGATTGGCGGCTGCAGTGGCAATGAGAACAACACACAGTTAATATACCGTTTAGCCAGCCCCCCCAAGTCCCCCTTTCAGTTTAACTCCTGTCACTACATCAGCTGATTCAGCAACTCTGGTCTTGAAGTGCTGATTGAACTAATAAAAGGAAAACTGAATTGTTTCATGCTAAATTTATGCTGCCCATGTGATGCTTCTGCAAAGCCATAGTGGTAGTCATGTAGCAAACACTGAAGCATGGCACTGAACATTAACATGAATACACTGCAGCRTTACAAAGAAACACGGTACACTCGATTATCCTACTGCTGCACACCAAGCCTCTTATTGTAGTTTACATAATATTGTTCTTTATTAAGCTTTATTTGTTAGTTTACCTTTAGGGGTGTCCCGATCCGATAAGGATATCGGTCCGATATCAGTCAAAAAACGAGTATCGGATTTTATCGGCCTGCATAAAAAATGTCAGATAAAAGCRCTCTGATATAAGCAGTCTGCTCCAGCGTTTCTATCCAGCAGYRCTTGGATCCAGCATGCAGAGCCCACGTGATCACAACAACATGCTGCACTAACAAAGTAGCAAGAAGTAGGAGCAATGTCGGCAGTACTTTATTTTCATCAAAAACAGAGTTGAACAAGTTTTCCGTGGAGGAACAGAACCGTGAACGTTTTAAACCAGAGAGACAACCAGGCTCTACTTTCCACCCTGGCAGCAACTATGTGGTTCGGCTCGGTTCGGCTTTGGTCCAGTGTGTCTCCATGGTTCTAGTTTCAGAACCTCCTCTCTGGTCCGGTTGGTGGTTGTAAGTGGGCAGAAGGGAGGACGGCACGCTTACGGTTTTGACACCAGCAGAATGCTTCCTGTGGATTAGCTCTGGGATTGATGGACAGAAGAAAGGAGAGCGCAGCTTGTGATTTGGATACGAGCGCGACATGGCGAGAGCAGTGATAAAACTGTGCTCTAAYGAGAGAGAGGCTGATCTCCACATGAAGCTCAGACTGTAGAAAGTGGAAATGCAGCAGGAAAGGTAACTATTAATTAAAATAACTGACTAATTCTTCCTATTTATTTTTTGCTTGTTATTAGTGATGTTTAATCTGTTTACACACTTGTTTTAGTGAAGATTAAGTGCAATGATCATGTTGTTTTGAGCACAGTCAGTAAAATTGGAGCTGTGGACTCTTAACTTTGAACAGATGGACATTGGACAATAATGTGTGGTTTTCTTTTGTCCCCACCTTCAGTTTTTTCCACCATAAAGCAGCACAAGGCTGACAGATGGTAAAAAAAATAACGAGTGATTTTGAATTATTTTACACTTTAAAAGTACATTTTGTTTTTTTATGTTTTATTTTTCAGGGTATTCTAATTTATTTTTTAAATTGCAGAATGTTCTTCAGTTTAAAATGTATGTGATCCATTGGTTAAAAATAAATGGGTCAATTTTTCTCATACATACTCTTTTTCACTGTTTGACTTGATCAAAACTTTTTAAGATTTCACACTACAAAATAGGTAAAAGTGTGTGATTTGTATTGATATGGTATCGAGTCAATATCGGTATCGGCCAATTCTCAAAGTTGCAATATCGGTATCGAATTGGAAATGAAATTTGTATCGGGACAACCCTAAGTTACATAATATTGTTTATTAAGCTTTATTTGTTAGTTTACCTTGTGGTTGTTGTTGAACAAGCTTCATTAGTTTATCATGATGATGAGTACAGCAGGTTTCCTGTTTACTCATATCGCTGCATGGCAAGTTTCTTTTAGTTTATCAAGTTGTTCATCAAGCTTATTTGCTTTATCACGATATGTCATCCCTAATAACTACACAATTTAAATCAGAGTCCAAATGAATATCTACACTTAAAGACAGTCACACAACACTTCAAGCTTGGACTTGGCAGCATGGTGGACTGATGCAAACTCATCCAGATTCATTTTTGTGCTTTGAAGCAACATAGCAACAGAGCTGAAATGACATGTGAAAAGGTAAGCCAGCTTTACAGTTCTACATTGTGATGAAATGATGACATCCGTGTGACCAACCAGCTACAGGATTAAAACAACACACATTCATTACCAAGAAAGACTGATGACAAACTGTAGGTTTGTATGTCACCAAAATATGTAATAAACAGAAAATTGTTACCAGCAAAGAAAATTACTAAAACAGCTAGAGGGCATATCAGCTGGTGACACCTTAGGGTGCCCTGTCTATCTTCAAGTTTTGTTTTTTTWTTTTTTGTATTTTTTACTCTGGGTAAATTTTGTAAACTTCCACAAACTACGTAAGCAGCTGACGGCAATTATAAGAAACAGAGAATATTTTAAAAACAATCATTTCAAGACAGCTGAGTTCTGCTCCACAGCTCTTGGTTTTGATGCTTGCTTCATTTCTGAAAGCTCACATCTCACATCAATGCAGGACGTCTGACTCCACCTATGGTTTATGAATGGTCAGAGGCAAACAGAGTGGTCTTTAGGGTCATTTTGTGGATTTATTCTGAGAAGGTGCCTTTAGATCACTGCTCCTGATAGAACAGTTTGATTGATTAGTTTTTGGTTCAGTCACTCATTACCATCATAAGAGAGCTGATAAACAACAGAACATCTTTTCTGCCAGAGTCAATATTTAATATGTTGCAACTGTCTCACAGTAGTCTTTGAGTCTACATGGCAGCAAACTACCATCTATTATGGTAGAGTGAAGTCTTGATCACTACATAAGCTCTAAAAAGGACACTAAATGTTTTGTACTGATTAGGACCCTTTAAAATCGGTTTTCATTTTTCCCAAATTTCATTTCTTTCCCCAAATTCAATTTTTTCCATTTTTTTCTAAATTCCACATTTCCATTCTAACCATATCCATCAACAAAAGTGTGCAATTATAGAGTGATTAAAATATAATTATTTAATTTAACAAATAAATATCCACAGAATTAAAAGATTAATGGCTGTCATTTCTCTTTCACTAATAATTTGCTGTGGTTCAGCAGAACATTAAATGCTGTTGCAAGGTATTTAAATTAAAAGTATTTATGTCTTTTTTAAGAACAAAAAATGTTCTTTGTGTAAACAAAATTTCACATTAAAAGTCATCCTATTTTTAAAAAGAATTGTTTTAGAATTTAACTTAATACTAAATATGTATCATAAACAAACATAAAACCTAAAAATAGCAACAGTTTGTGCACACTTGCCTTTTGAAAAGAGTCCCCCGTTTGCAGTGCTTAATCAAAAAACAAAGAAACAAACGCACACAGCAACAAAATCTTGGACAAACTAATGCCTCAAATATGAGTTTTCAGGAGTTTGCAGGCATGTGACTCACTCAGCTCGCTACTCCTCTCAATTTCTGTTGTGACTCAAACAGGAAGTGGTCTTCACTTTCATTCTTACGCATCCAGCCCATCTTGTGCTAATAAAACTTACAGAAAAGTTGTTCCCCAGATAAACAATCGCTGGGGTATTGTTCTGCCCTAAACTTAACACTAAGCTCCATATTTTTTTGAGGATGTTACTGTTTTAGCAAGTGTTAGTTTCAAGTCTTTTTCCCCATCTGTGTGGGGAACTCACCCTGCTACAACAGGTACCTGTAACCAGGTAATGGCAGCAGCCAAAAAAATACCTCAGAAACTTGCCCACAGGGTTCCCACACCTTGGTCAACATCAAATTCAAGGACCTTTCAAGGACTTTCCAGTACCAATTTCTAGGGGTGTCCCAATCCGATATTGATATCGGATATCGGTCCGATATCAGCCAAAAAATGAGTATCGGATTTTATCGGCCTGCATAAAAAATGTCCGATTTAAGCGCTCCGATATTAGCAGTCCGTTCCAGCAGTTCACTGACTCCACTCCAGTGTTTCTATCCAGCAGCGCTTGGATCCGGCTTGTAGAGCTCACATGATCACAACAACATGCTGCGCTGACAAGTTAGCAAGAATGTCGGTAGAACTTTCTATTTTCATCAGAAACAGAGTTGCAGCTAAGTGCAAAGTTGTCATGCACAAGTTTTCCGAGGGGGAACAGAACCRTGAACRTTTTAAWCCGGAGCGACAACTACTCTCCACCCTGGCAGCAGCTTTACGGTTCAGCTCGGTTCGTTCGGCCTCGGTCCAGTGACCGCACACAGCCGCGCTGTTTCAGAAC
>NW_013952676.1:304805-307923 GCF_001266775.1 Austrofundulus limnaeus | reverse complement strand
TTTTCTCATACCTACTATTTTTCACTGTTTGACTTGATCAAGACTTTTCTAAGATTTTACATTACAAAATAGGTAAAAGTGTGTGACTTGTACTGTGATGGTAAAGGGTCAATATCGGTATCGGACATTTCTCAAAGTTGTAATATCGGTATCGTATCGGAAGTGAAAAAGTGGTATCGGGACATCCCTCCCAATTTCCTCAAATTCAAGAACCACGCGCGACGGCAATTACCTACTTCTACCGTAGAATGTTACCAATAAACAGTTAAAATACAATGTAAATTCAATAAAAATCTGAACAGCGTAGAAGTTGTTGAGTCAGAATCAATGAAAAAAGTGGATTGAATATATAGTCTACTTTCGTGATATTCTTAGCCTACACAATACACGGATGTGTCTAGTGAGGACAAGACAAGGCCTTGTCAAAGCCTTAAAGCTCTTCAGCAAAAAACATCGCAACAGAACCAGAAATCCGTCCTGGCCACATTTAAAGTGATAGAACTCCGTCGTAGTGACGGAGAACTTTAAGCCCTGCTCTGAATAGCTTTTTTTGGCAAGCCAGGTGTCCTGAATTTTACATTTTCCAGGCATGTCATCGTGCGCAACTCGACTCTGAAATGTGACTGGCAATTCACGCAATCTCTCACGAGAAGGCCGCATACTGTTATGCACACGTTTATACACACTACATACGGGAAACGGAAGCGCAGAACAAAACAAAATAAATAAATAAAAATAATTATCACATATTGACAGCGGTCATCATCAATTTCAAATCCCCCCCTCCAAAAATTCAAGGACTTTCAAGGACAGGTGGCTATTTTAGCTGTTTTCAGGAACTTTCAAGGGCCTTGAAATTATTTTTTCAAATTCACAAACTTTCAAGGATTTCAAGGACCCGTGGGAACCCTGTGCCCAAATAAGCAAATTCCATATTTTATACTGGATTCTATGTTGTTTAGTTGATTCCGCAATTCAGTTTGTGTTTTCTGCATTGTGGAAATCATAGAGCCCTATATAGCAAAGAGACCTACACTGAATGTTCACAGACTCTTGTACTGAAAACAACTGGAACACAGAAAATCTTTTGTACATTTGACTGTAAAATAATTGGTTGTTAACAGCCTGTGATAGAGTTATCAAAGTCAGGTCCACAAAAACCCATTTGTGCGCATAAACCCAGGTACAAAAGTAGTTGCAAACATTGCCTGAAAGCATGGCCACATGTCTCACTTGTTGCAAACACTCAGAATTCGGTGAGATGACAGCTTTCAAATTTAAAGTCGCCAACAGTTTCAGCTCAGTGAAAGACACTGCATGGCTCATCAGTCTGAAGATAATGCTACCGTATTTTTTTTGTAAATAAAAAATACCATACTCTCAACTACACTTTGAGCTCTGCACCAATTCCACATGGAAGCATAAATTTAGCTTTAGATGTTTTAATTATCTGAAGAGATAGCATTTAGATTATAAGCTAAGCACTATCTCAATAACATTGAGTTTTAGTGAGCCCATCATGACCAGAATTGAAAACCAGCAATAAAAACTGACAGACAGCCTCAAAAAACCTAGTCATATGAGGAAATGGAATTTGATGGATGTCAGGCAGAAGCCCTGTCAATGTTTGGTCTCCAGTCTGACCTTGAGCTTACCATTACAGTCCAACCAGGAGAGCGGCTCTTCCACAGAACTACAACATCTCACAGTTAAAAGACAATTTGCCCTTTGACAAGCAAACATGTTCAGGTTGACAAATAAACACACAGCTGTACCTCTGTTATTCCATTTTGACCCTGTATGACTGAATCGGCCCCCACCCGCCCTGCTACAGGCCCAACTATTAACCAACCAACGACACACACCAAACAAGCGCACACACACAAACCAAACAAGCACCAGACTACTTCATGCAAACTGGACGCCTGTAAACAGCGCTCTAAGAACTTGGATGTCGTGAACAATTTTTTGTCCTTTTAGGTAATGGTCACTCGTCAAGGTGATGGTGAACCCCCCCCCAGAAAAGGTTGTCGAAGTAAAATAATAAAGCCCTTCATGTCAGTCTGGCCATTCTCACCGTGTGTTCATTACAGAATGAGTGATCAGGTGGTACTCACAGTGCATGTCTCGTTCATGCTCATACTCAATGAAAGCATAGCCACGAGGCTTCCCCGTCTTCTTGTTGTACACAATATAGATCTGAAACAAGAAAGGATGGATCCGTTAGACCTCGAGGAGTCTGGTTCACTAAAGACCTGATGCAGATTCTCAGTCCTCCAGGACATGGCAAGTAGGGGTCTCTGCAGTACATAGGGGGAGTTTCTTGTTGTGTTGGGGAGTTTGTCCTAATTGTGATTGGCGGAGTTTAGATAATAGGTGGAATTTGGGTATGGGCAAAGTTTGACAAAACCATGATTGGTCGGATTGACTTGTCTTGTGGGGCAATTTAAAAAGATAAAGTAATGGTAAAATTATTGTGAACATGTAAACATGATTAACTGACTTCAAATTTCATCCTGCAAGCATCTTCCTGTCTCAAGTTATGATTAATATTAATTCATATATAGCAACCTACAGGCTGGTTAGGGCCAAATTGTTACACATCCCTCCACATGTACAGCATTCAAATGTTGTGCAGCTAGCACCTTCCTGTCTCGAGTTATGACTAAAATTTATATTTATATTTAAAAAATATAGGTACTTCAAGGCCATTTGGCCAAAGCTTCTCCCAGGCACCAGCTTCTTCAAACCCCACCTAAAATAGTCAGTCTAACCAATCACATGTTTAACAAACTACACCCATAAAACTCAAACAGACCAATCATGTCTTGGACAACTCTTCCAACAAAACGAGAAACTCACATTTAGTGACTGCAGAGATACCCTTCCTTTTGGATATTACAAACCCAAAACATTAAAAATAAATAAMTAAAATTAAGCACCACATTTTAACAGCGAGACAGATCATGACGTTACAATAACGTTTCCTGTACTAAAAATGCATTCCAAGCTTCTGTAGAGCAGTGGTTCCCAAACTTTTTATCTTCTGACCCACAAAACATCCATGGCAAAAACTTGTGACCCCAAATAGGTCTGAGTACACGAACTTTGTTAATAA
>NW_013952676.1:294345-299475 GCF_001266775.1 Austrofundulus limnaeus | reverse complement strand
GTGATGCGACAATATTTATATGTGCAGGCGGAGCCTGACATCTGTCGTCATCACGTCACCTGCCTAAAGGCGTGATTAGAGGTGGCTTCAGCCAGGGCACGCAGGAGCGTGGTTCCCATACATATGTTGTACYTCGTTCCTTTCCTTCAGGGAACAGTAGTTATATGCATAACATTACGTTTTATGAACAGTTTCACCTCAAAGACCAGTTTATTATCTTTGAGACAGAATATTTGTTTCCAAACTACTGAAAAGATTTCTAACACATCATTTAAGCCTTGTATAAAAATAATAATTACTGAATGACTGCAGACCTTTTATTAAAAATAAACCAGTTCTGTGAAACAGTTTAAAAATACAAATATTTCAGAAAAGCCTATGTTGAAGAGTTATGTGAAGAACTGGGTCTTTACTTAGCAAAAAACAAACTAAAATGAAATGATTAATCTGATTAATAACTGGAAGGTCTTTTTTTTTTTATTAATTACAGAACAATTATGCCCCTTTTCCATAGTGTAGTGTTGGAACAGTCGATGTAGCTACGGGTCGGTACAGGTCGGACCGGTTGGTTTTCCACTGATGTTCCAGTCCGGTTCCAGTGAGTGTGTTTTGGGCGGTTGGTGGAGGTGGTTTTTAGGTTTTTTGAAAAAAAGGTTAATGGGCAAAATGAGAGCTGGAAACACATTTGATGAATAACTTTTGAAATTAAAAAAATTTGCAAAGATTTAGCCAATCAGTGACGAACAGTGTTCTGATGTCGCATTTTGGTGTCAGCTGGGGCCGCTTGGAACAACAATGAATGAAGTAGGTACTAAAAAAAGTGCCGGTTCCATGAATCTGGCCTAATATAATGGAAATGGCTTGGAACCGTAACGAACCGTACCGACACTACACTAAGTGGCACTAGTGGAAAAGGGGCATTTGAGACACCTTAAGCTACTGATTAAAAAGGGGGGAAACTTGCAAATAAAAAAATGTAATGCTTTAGTAAACTAAAATATAATAGTTAGAGAATTAAAATGACTACAAAAACAGATAGAGGGGGGGAGGGGGTAAAATTTGTTGTGAAGATCTCACCTTTCTCTCCAGGCGCTCCTCTCGGGTCTCTGCTCTTGTTGGTGGAGGAGCGTCTCTTGGGTCCTGATTAAAAAGTAAAACACGGGTCAGTCAATGTTAAACATGAATTAACCCAAACGCACAAATTATTCATACATATAAGCTTAGCACAAAACATAATGAAATGTGTGTTTGATGAATTATTTATTCACAAAACATTTTTTTAACCAGGCAAATCCCATTGAGATCATAAATCTGTTTCACAATGGAGTGCTGGTCTTAGGGATGCTTCTTGGGAATAAATCTTATACCGCTGGGAAGTCTGTTGATTTCCTTTTTCTTTTTAAATGGTGCCACGTTTGTAAGGAACAGGCGTTTGTGGGATGGGTTGTTGTGCACATGAAAAACTGGCTAAATAGCCTTTTCAGCAGTTGTTGACGCTGTTTTTAGCTTCTGGTACCCAGTATAAGATTTATTGCCAAGAAGCATTGTTACAGCAAAGAAATGATCGTCAACCAAATATTAATTTCCTGACTTTTTGTGCTAAATTACACTTGTATACCTCGAAGTGCCTGATGAACGGAGCGATGCCACAGTACGGCTGGTTGTGGTGCTTCTCATGGGGTAACTTTTCCAGCTGAGGTAGGAAAGGAATCGGGTCCCGTGGTGCAAACAGGGCCAGCAGGTTCGGAGGTAAAAACTGCGTCATCTTTCACTGAAAACAATCACGTCGAAAATAACGTCACATCGTTTCTGACTGCAGCAGTAACGAACAGCATGCTAACGTTAGCATGACAGCTAGCATCAAGCTCATTGTCTGAGGCTTCCCCATCATCATAATTAAATATAGGCTTGTCTATTAAATACATATGAACAGCGGATACATTGCAGCTATGATTTCATACGGACACAAATCAGTTTTATTTATTACTACTGTTTTTCTTTATATTTCATTTCCTCTTAAACTTTAATGAGACTTCAACATCAAGCTAACGATGCTAACAACACGAGCCTGGATAAAGTCTCACCTTCTCTCCTCCAGAGCTCGGACAGTTTCAAACCATAGACCTGAGACGGAACCGCACGATGTGAGCACTCCTCCCTGACAGGCTTACTGGGTCAGAACCGGACAAACGGTGTTTCAAATTGATTCGTTCAGGGCTACAAGACGGGTGTCAAACATTAGCACAACGTGCTATGGATAACAGGTCGGCTTCTCCAAAGTACAAAATGGCGGGGTACCGGAAAACATGTMAAAACTGACGTAAAACGTGTAGGAAGAGTAGCGCGTCACCGAGTGGTGCGGCAGGGTACTGCAGCCAGAGGTGCTTGGATTGACAGACTCCTCTGATTAAGATTTTTAATCTCTTTGAAAACTAAATCCACAGAAACTCTCCAGCACAAGTCAAACTGCTGTCATCTACAGAAATACTCAGATGACTCTGCAGTTGTTGGGTGWATCAGAGATGGACAGGAAGCTGAGGACAGAGAGCTGGTGGACCGCTTTGTGACATGGTGTGGGAACAATCATCTCATCTCGAATGTGAACAAAACAAAGGAGATGATTGTAGATTTCAGGAGAAATAGTGTCAGATCAAACCCTGTTTCCATCATGGGAGAAGAAGTGGAGGTGGTTAAAGAATATAAATACCTCGGTGTTCATCTGGACATCAGTGAAGCAGTCTGCAAGAAAGGACAGAGCAGACTGCCTTGAGGAAGCTGAGATCCTTCAATGTCTGCAGCAAGATGCTGCAGATCTTCTACAAGTCTGTYGTTGAGAGCGTCATCTCTTCTGCCATCATCTGTTGGGGCAGCAGCATCAGAGCCAGGGACCTAAAAAGGCTAAAAAACCAGATAAAGAAGGCTGGTTCTGTTCTGGGGACGACTGTGGAATCTCTGGAGATGATGGTGCAAAGAAGGATTTTACAYAAAATCAAGAACATTGTGGACAACCCTGACCATCCTCTTCATCAGACTGTCATAGAAAGACAAAGTGTCTTCAGTTTCATTGTAATACAGACCACTACAGATCATTCCTGGCCACAGCCATCAGCATCTACAATACTGATCCCTCTGGGATCAATAAAGTATTTTTGAATTGAATATATTCAATATACCAATATTATATAACTCAATTATTGATTATCAACTCAGACAACAGCTCTGCTTTATTTACTTCCTTTTTCTCATGAACACCTTATTTTGAACAGACTGTTTCTCATCATCCTGTACATCTGGATCCAGAGTTCGGTTGTTTATTTTAGTGTTCTATGTTGTTATTGTCATTGTCTCATTTTTCAGCTTTTAAAAAAGATTTCAGAAGAAATAACATACGTATATTCATACAGTATATAAAAACAGCTGCATAAACATTCACTGAACTGTATTTTTACATTGTTAGCCTGGGGTTATCGACATGTGGGGGAATGAAACTCAATAAAATGACCACAAAATGATTTTCAAGCCACATTTTTATGTTTGTGGGTCCAGTCATGTTATAAAGGAGCTGAATGACTTGGCCCAGCTTTGTGGGACACATGCACACAACACAGACACGATAAGAGAACTCAGCCGTTAAAATGGATCTGAACCATCGGTCAGATGAGCCAGTCACTGCAGACCGTCTGTCCAGAGATAGAGGGCGGGGACATGTAGGGACAGGAGAGTGTCTCTTGACATTGTCCAACACATTTCTGGTGTGTGTGATTAAAAACAGAACCCGTCCTCAGCCTGGTAMGAGTGAAGTGGACTGACGGGCCTGGCTGTGTGATGGGAGTTCAATGCAGGACATATTTACAGTGATGCTAAAAGAACGGACAGCTTAAAAAAAYGTCTGCCCCTCAGGCAGAGCTGTGCAGGGCTCCCGGCTCCCGCTCTTCACGCTCCTCTTCGTCCATCTTACGCCCGTGTTTCCGGAAATATTTGTAGCGCTGGACGTAGAGCTTCACCAGGTTACTGACTTTAACTGGATTGATTTCTCCAGTGCGGCTGTGGCAGATCTGAGGGAAAAACACAGTGTGAGAGGAAAGTCTGTTAGCAAAATACCTCTTCAAACACCAGATTACAATATTTTCAGAAAGCATTCATTTGATATATACAACTGATTAACTATAAATACAATTCAAGATGGCCACTGTAATGAAAAAACAAACTTTTTGTTTTAAGACAGTAATTCATGACAAACTTTAATGACCCAGTTTGTCATGACACCGTTTACTGGTAGAAAGAACAATTATAGCCAGAATCTGTTAACAGCACTCCTAATATCATATCACTTGTATTTGTCTCTGTTTTCCTTTCACCCAGCAGGATGCTGGAGACTAAATCAAGCTTTATTAAATGACATAATGGTGTTTGTTAAACAGTTTTTAAAGGAGACCCTCAGCTGCCTCAGGGGAACATTTTTGACTAAGAACCTGGCTCTGTGTTGATCTGTGTTCCTGTTGTTGCATAAACAACTATTGGACGACCATTCTACATATTTCTGCTTCTTAGTAAATGTTTCCACAACAGCTAATCAACAAAAATAGAAGCAGCTAAACTAATTTGATAGATTTTATGCTCACATTTGATATGTGAGCAGCTGAAGGTCAGTTGTGTGTGACTGATCCTGTGAACAAACAAACACCATGACTGAAGCATGACATTCTGACCTTATGCACAGCTTTCCTGAGGATGTCTTTGTACTCGTCCTTGTTGATGTCTTTGCGCTGATAGTAAGGTTTGATGGCGAGCTTCACCTCCTCTACTGCGCGCTCCTGAGTGTGCAGCTTCTTCAAATACTGAGGAAATCACACACACACACAGAGCAGTGAAAACACACAGAAACAACAGACACACTGGAGAAAAACATCTACTCCAAGTTACTGAACAGATACTGTGAGAATAAACTGTAAAAAACTCGTCTTTAAGATGAAACTGTTTATAACCTGTTGATCCTTCTAACAAAACTCTAACCAYGATTAGTTGTAATATTAGACTTTATTTAATAAATGTGTATTTTAATTGTAAAATAAAGACTGTAAAAATACTGTAGGCTGTTTAGTTTTGTAAATTTAAAAAAATATATTACAC
>NW_013952676.1:279948-293765 GCF_001266775.1 Austrofundulus limnaeus | reverse complement strand
GATATTATATATATCAGTAAGTTAACTCAGAGTTGTGTTTAGTGAAACTCAAGAGTTTGTTGAACCTCCAGCTGCTGTCTCATATGTAAATATAAATACTGACAATAATAAATAAAGCAGGGTTTGGATGAACAGATATGAAATCTTGGACATCAGATTTATTTCAGATTTTATTACTGGCTGAGCTCAGACTAGCCTTTAGCTCGTCAGTCCTGTCAGAGCTCAAAGAGCTGTCTATAACATATCACATTTTATAACTTTTACAAAGTTGTACTTAGTCCTACCTTTTCAGGGTCTTTCTTCTCGCTATCCATCAAGGCTTCGCCGGAGCTGCCCGGCACCCCTGACRACCCCACAGGCATGATGGGGGGCGGAGTCTGTGCGCAGCCGCCACCCATAGAGGAGTGCAGGTGAGATGGTGGAGTTTTGGTGCAGCCAACTAATGGGAGAGAGCTGTGGAGGATGAATTGGGCCGGGCTCAGACCAGGAGGCGGAGGGATCTGTGAGGATGAGGAGGCAGAGGAAGGAGGAGCGTGCTGCTGGGACTGGCTCTGATTGGCCTGTGAGAGGATCTGCACGAGAGAAACTACACTGATGAAGAGGACCTTCAGATCTGTCAGATCAGCTTCTCTAACCTAACAGACACAGCTCCATTCCTCCATGCAGACAACCTGTGGAGCTGGGACGTGTTGAACTCACCTGGCTGGTTGCTTGAATGAACTCCTGTGCTTTAGCTCTGCTGGCGATATTAGCCTCCTCCATTTTGAACAACAGAGCAGTAACTGAGGGGAGAAAGGTTAGGATGGAGTCACACAGGTCAACTACTAGGTGAAAATAACTCTGAACAAAAACAATCACTGATTAAATGTTTTTTTATTATTACTTTTGTCAGCTATAAATGATTTAATGACCTTTGTTGTACAGAAAAACATGACAGATGTAATTATTTTTCTATTGAGTTTAATTTGTTAAAATCTCTCAATCTGAATTTTACTTGATTTCCAGTTTTTCCCTGTAAACATTAAATATAGAAGATCAAATTTTACAGCTAATGGAAATAAGGAAAAATAAAAATCTACCATCAATGGATTGTCCAGGGAAATAGTGATAAATTCATCAATTGCAGATTATTGACTGTATTTGACAAACATTTCAAACTTCATAAGACCTACGTAATTTGTCTGTTAAACTTGAAATAAGTGGTGAAAAGACAGCGGTTCAGCAGGGAACAGATCTGGTCCAGGCTGAAGTTGGTTCTCTTCATCTTGTTCAAGTGGTTTTCTGACCATTTCTGCTGCCTCTGATCAGGTCAACCTGATCCGATACAAAAGATACAAGAGTTTCTCCTGGAGCCAACTTCAGATTTTGAACTTTGTTTATAAAATCAATGAAGATCTCCATGAAGAACACCCTGTCCTCAGCTGGACTTCCATAGACTCAGATGGACCCTCATGGATTATACTGGACCCCCATGGAGTCTACTGGATCTCCACAGACTCTACAAAACCACAGTCTTGCAACCACTTAATTCAAGTTTTTCAGATGTCCATCTGTCCAACACTGAACTGGACAGAGTCTCAGCTGAGGAGTCCATCTGTCCAACCCTTGGACGTACCTGACAGGAAGTTGGGTGTGTTACATTGTGTTCAGGTTTGTTTTTTATTTCATCTACAGGTAAAAACTCTTGAAAAGGAAAGTTTAATGAGCTCAAATAAAGTTGCAAATATTGTCTAAAAGACTATTTATTTTGTCTGATGGACTTCAGTCACCCAACCCCTTAAGAGTAATCAGCTTAAAAGAAGATTTGAGAGTTTGAGTTTTCTTTCTTTATCTCCTATTTCTGACAATGACGAGTTTCATTTTAATTATTTATTTAATTATTTATTAGCCATGCTGTTGGTCATTTAAACCTACATGTTCATTCATTTGAAACTATGTTTCCACTGTTTTTATTATTGGGAAGCTGTGGCTGAGTGCTGAGGAGAATCGTCCTCCATTGAGAGAGCTGACGGTTCAATTCCACCACTATGCAACCACATGTTGACGTGTGACCCATTAGTGTTAGAATATAATTTAAAGCACTTATTAGTTTCCAAAGAAAGATCTATACAGATTAGCTTTGTATAGAGATATAGTCAAGTGTTGTGTAGGGTTGGCAATGTTGACAAAAAAAAAATGATCACGATTGTGTCTTTTAGCCGATAATGATTAATATGATGATTAATTCCCTGGACCCTGCTCACATGACAGATTTAATTTGCTCCATTAAGAAATATATACCGGTACTCTCTTTAGGAATTTGTTCCAATTTGTGTCAAAAGTACAGACCAAGACTTCAAGCTATTCACCAGATTTTAAATTGTGTTGATTGACCAAGTAAAACCTAAGTTATGATTGATGTGTGCACACACACTCATCCAGCCTGTGCTGCAATGGGCGGGACAGAAGTGGAAGGAGGTTCTTAAAGAGACAGAGGCCAATTTCAAGGCGTTTAGAAACAGATATGATGAGAAGATGTTTATTTTCTATCTAACCATAAAAAACAGCATTTTAATAACTGAAGGTGACATAGTTACTTTATTATGGTATAGAATTTAAATATATGCCTGAGAAACACATAATATTGGCCCTTTAAATTTGGGAAAATCGATTCATTGGGTATGAGATCAATTTTTTCCCATGGCGTCTTGTGTGTCATGAAGCTGAGGAGCGTTTCTATATTTAGGGTCACTCCTGGCTTGCCGTATGTTTACGTCTGGTTGACATTGAGTGATAACGTTAGCTTCTAACAAGTTGTCTTGGGCAAAACAAAAGAAACTGAGGAATCACTAACATTACCAGCTGACTTTGCAGAACTTAAAGATAACTGAAACTGTGGCAACATTTGTTTGCAAAGATTTGCGCTCGTACGTTGTAGAGGAAAACAAAGCAGGTTCGAACCAAAACTACTGTGTGTAAACATCTGACTGAACTGTTCTCCTCAGCTTGTATAAATGTGTGAAATACGACATTCTAACAAAATAGTTTAGGTTTGTTAACAATATTATTATTTTTAAACTTTAAACGTCTTAATGAAATTCACAGCGATGAAATGTTGTATCATTTTTCTTTTTTTGTTTTAATAATTCTTATTGAACATAACAACAGAAGGTAACAGAAATATGACAAATATAATATTCAGTTTTCATACGCTCAAAAGGAGTGGGCAGAAGTATACTTATATTAGCCCACCTCTTCTCCTGCAACCTAATTCCCATCACTTCTTATTCATCAAAAAATAAATAAATAAATAAAAATTCCTAAAAATGAATGCATTCAACAACACTGTCACCTGCAACTCCTTTATAATTTAAAACTTTTTAAACTTGACAGTTTTGTTTAAAGATTAAACTCCAATTTACATGATTGTCCTTAAAATCTGTTGTTTATGGTGAAGAAGAAAAAAATAAAAGTGAATTTGTACTTTGCAACAGTTGAACCATTTTCATTATTTAAGAGCAGACTGAATTGAATCGAATTGTGATTAATAGATTCAGAACCCTATTAATTGAAAATGAATCGATTTAGAGAATTAGCCATGATACCCAGCCCAATTTATGATATTTAGTGTGTTTGGATTTTAAATTGATGGTGTAGTTTAGTGTGTAAGTCTTTACTTTAGTGTCTGAGTCAAAACAGTCATAGGTGGAACTCCAGCTTTTTGAGATGGAGGTGGAGCTGCGGACAGATGCACTGAGCCACAGTCAGAACTTTGGGAAGAAGTTGATCCATTATTTGGATTAGAAGAGTAAAGAGAAGAGAAGCATCAAGTGGACAGAGTCCCCCTGCTGCATTAATCATAGCCTATTAATCGCCAAGTGCCAAATAATAATAGTCAAAAGTTTTTCTGACAATTGCAAATGATATGATTTTGTCCAACCCTGGTGCTGTGTTGAACGGATGAATGAGAGCACACAGATTGTAGTGTAAAGAGCTATGAGTATCCTGGTTAATAGAAAGGCCATACACAAGTACAATCTATTTACCATTATTTGTATTTTGTGGAACTCTTCAAACATCAAAGTAAATTTACAACATAAATCTGTGTTTTTCATTTTAGTGGTAAAATCAGTTTTGATGAGTTTATTTTTTAATAAATCAGTTGTTTTGATTGCGTATTTTTATTAAATTAGTTGTTTTGATATGTTTATTTTTTAATAAATCAGTTGTTTTGATTGCGTATTTTTATTAAATTAGTTGTTTTAATATGTTTATTTTTTAATAAATCAGTTGTTTTGATGAATTTCTTTTTTAATAAATCAGATGTTTTTATTATGTATTTTTTTATTAAATTAGTTGTTTTAATAAATGTATTTTTTAATAAATCAGTTGTTTTGATGAATTTCTTTTTTAATAAATCAGATGTATGTTGCCTCCTCTGACTTGTGGAGTGGTGTAGTTGTAAACTTACGGGCTAGAACACCTCCGGTTGTGCAGTCCACACCTGTCTGCAGACTCCAAGGCAGGGCGGAGGCTGGTGGAGGCGGGGGTGGAGGAGGAGGTGGTGGCAACTTGCTGGCAGATGAGGAGGATACGGAGGAAGAGGAGGAGAGGTCAGATGAAGACAGAGGCAGAGAGAAAGACGTGAGGCCTGCTGATGAGGACGAACACGGAGGTGAGGCCAGACTTTTTGAAGCATCATCTGGAGGCGGAGCCTTGGCTGTTGGTGTCAAAGCAAGGTTCAGACCGGCTCCCTGATGGGTGGACAGGCTGGACGGGCTGGAGGCTGGGGCAACGGGGCTGGTCTGAGTTGGGCAGTCTTCAGCTAGGAAAGACGGGTCTGGGGTCTTGCAGCTGCTGTCCACGGTCTGAGAGTCTGGGGAAGACTCCCTGGTGTCTCGCAAAGGGGCCGTGGATGGTGGAGGTGAGTGTGGAGGAGAGGTGGAGGGTGGGAGGGCGCTGGTGGAGGAGGATGTGGAGGAAGAGGACGAACATGGAGGAGGACCTGCTTGGACAGTACTAGGACTAAGAGACTTGCTCCCTTCTCCAACAGCTGACTGAACATCTAATGACCCCCCAGCCCAGCCTTCAGAAGAGGGTTTTGATTGGCTGCCGTCTCCAGCACCTCCACCTTTTTTGCTGGTCTTCTTGGCCAGGCGACGGCGGCGCTTTGTTGCTAGAGACGAGGAGGGTGAGGATGTAGAGGAGGAGGTGGAGGTGATAGAACCGGTCTTTGTTTTCTTGGATTTCAGAGCTGCAGAAGTGGATAGGGACGAAGGGGGTGCAGCCAGGCTGCTCCTTTTCCCCAGACTGCTCAGATCCTTGCTACGACCGCCCAAAGACAGTGGCTCTGAACAAGGTTTAAGGAATGGTGACCTGCTTTCATTGTCCCTGCAGAAGACTACTGCTATCGAGCCACCCACCACTGATCCCCCAGCTCCCCCTCCTGTGCCCCCTGAGCCTAGAAGGTCCATGCTCAACTTCCCAGAGCCAACAGAAGACCCTGTGGTGCTGCTCACACCCTCACGCACCAGCACAGACACTTTGGACTGAAGCTTACCTTTCCGTCCACTGCCACTGTCTTTCTTAGGTTTGCCAGAGCGACTCAAGTCCTTTCTGCTGTCTTTGTCCCGGTCTTTGTCCTTTCCTAGTTTCCTGCCTCTCTTAGCTGAGGAAAGGCCAGATGAGATGGAGGTAGAGCCTGAGGTGACGGTGAGAGAGGAGAGGCATTTATTAGTGGTTCTGTCAGACGATGAGGACGACTCAGATTTCTTTAGTGTGTGGGACTTCTTCTTTGGGTGGTTCCGTCTGGTCTTGGGTGGAGCTTTAGTTTTAGGACTAGGGACAGGTGGTTGTGGAGGAAGAGCAGCAGGAGGTGTGTCTTCCAAAGAGGGGTAGTCCGAGTCCAGAGCTTCACCGTCTAAAGAGAGCATGTCGATCTCTAATTTGTCAGAGTAGCGGTCCGACTCATAACCATGATACCTGGATGGAGACGGCGACTGCGATCGACTGCGATAACTTTCCTGGTTCTCTGCATCACCAGAGTGCCATTTTCTCTTCTTCCTCTTATGAGAGTCATCAACCTGTGTGGGATGGGAGGGAGAGGCTTTGGAAAGCCTCGGGGAGCCAGGTACAGTGGTGGTGGTGGTGGTTGTGACTGTAATTGTTCTCTTGATGGCAAAAAGGTCAGACCCATTTAGGTCTTGGATAGATGGAGGGACCACAGGACGACCGTCCCGTCGGTGCCCCCTCTCATGTGGTCTCTCTCGATCCCCATCTCGTCGCTCCCGACTCCTCCTGGACCTTTTTGAAAGTGCTCGCTCTCTGCTTCTTGAATGTCTGTCTGTTCGTTCCCTCTCTCTCTTTCTAGAACTGGAATCTCTCACCCTTTCATCTTTTCTATGGCTACTGCTACGATGATGGTGTCTGTCTTTGTCTCGGTCTCTACTTCTGCCTCTTTCTCTGTCTCTATCTCTGTCTCTGTCTTTGTCTCTGTTTTTGTCTCTGTCTTTCTCTCTTTCCCGCTCCTTCTGTTTTTCCTCTGACTGGCTTGAAAAGGAGCGTCTGGAACGACCACCTCTCCTAGAAGAGTTGTGGGAAGCTTCAGGGCTACTGTGTCGTCTCTTCTTCCTTTTTCGACTGTTGCTTCTGCTCCGTCTGGTTTTAACCTCCTTCCCAGCCTTGTGTCCATGCTCCTGTTCTTTGCTCCTCTCCCTTTCCCCTTCCTTCTCTTTTTCCTTCCTTCTCTTTTTCCTTCTGCTCTCCTTGTCTCCAGCCTTTTTGTCCTTGCCTTTCTGTTGGTCGGGGTCAGTGGAACTCTTGGAGGACTTGTGGTTTTTGTCGGTTTGCTCCACAGGAAGGATGGGAGGGGAGGAGGATGTAGAAGCTTGAGGAGTGGAAGGAGGCAGCGGTGGCTCAGAAGAAAGAGGGGAAGAGATAGGAAAGGAGCGATATCGCTCCTTCCTTCGACTGACCAGCTTTCTTCTCAAATCCTCCACTCCAACTGTGGGCTCATCTTCAAGCTCCCTGTCATCCTCCCAGGTTCCCTCAGTGCACACAGACACAAATCCATCTCCATCGAGCACACGGAGGATGCGCTCGGGTTTAGAACCAAAGAAAGAAACCCGGGGAGAATTTGGGGACAGGTCTTTTTCAGCAGGTCTCTTGATATTCCCATCTTTGTCTACAGCTGTGACTATCTCCCCCTCTTCTATCTCAGAATGATCAGAGTCACCGCTCTCCTTCTGCCCTTCAGCTTGTGGAGCGCTGCTTTCCTTTCTCCTCCTCGGAGGGAGCTGGGTGGGCCGACGGGGGCTCAATTGATCTGTCAAGGTGTCTGTGGAATCAGGAGGTTCTTCCTCTTTATCCTCATCCTCTACCTCAACATTTGTGTCCATTTCTCCCTCTTTCCCAATATCATCATCCACATCTGATGCCGGAGAGCCAGTGGGATCGAATGGGTCATATTTCTCCCCCTCTTCCTCTTCCTCCACCCTTCTCTCTTTATCTCCATCAGTTGGACTGAAAGGGTCATAAATGTCCCCTTTTCTGTCATCCTCTTCACAATCAACACTAGACTGCATTGACACGTGAAAGCAATCCACAATGGTGGAGTTGAAAGCAGTTTGTCTGGTAAAGAGCGATGAAGAGGAGGACACCCTGGCTGCCTCCCGCTGACTGTTTACATGATTCTGATGAGCCGACGTGTTGGCACAGAAAGAGGAGGACGTGGACAGCGGTGAGGACGGAGCAGAGGAGGGAGACGAGGGAGATGAGGAGGGCGAGTGGACAGGAGGGCTCCTGGTTGTATCTCCAACAGGGGAGGAGGTGGCTGAAGGCCTCCTTTTGAAGACTGGACCTGGAGTCAAGTCCATGGGCCAGGAGAACCTGTGGTGTATGTCAGCCAAAGACACACAAGTAAAACAGCTCCGCAACAAACCTAAGACACAGAAAACAAGTTAGAACGGTTTGGTCCAACAAATGTAAAAGTTTCTAATCAGGAGGAACATAAACAACCACCTACAGACAACTAACTGATCTGAGATTTAATTCATTTACACATGAGAAACAGCATCTCGGTTATATAAATCACCTTCAGACTCAACGGTTTTCATAAGACTTTAGATCCTGCTGCTTTCTCAATCATTAAGCAAATAAATAAAAGAATGCAAAATGCACTGGCATGATGTACTGTCCGGACAAATTACATTACTCACCACCACCACCAAGCTAAATAAATTCTCCAGCTTTAGTAAATGTTGACACAGTGTTTTCACCAAGATTTTAAAGAATATGTCTCTGTCAGTTAGTCCAGTCACACACAATAAAACCTGTTTATCTGAGCAACACAGATCATGTCTCCATCTGAACTGTGGGTTGGCAGGACGTTCTCAATGTTATTCATAAAATAACCTGATTATTAAATAGAGCTGAGCGATACGGCCTAAAATCAATATCACAAAATATTGACCAGTTCACCTCGATAACGATAAATGCACAATAACTCTTACCACCCCTCAACACACACAGGTACACGGTATAGTATAATCATAACACTATACACTGTGTCCATGTTCTTAGTCAAAGTACACAGTTTAGATTTTGAACAGCTTTACTGTAGTTTATATTTGTCATTTCAGTGTTTTTAATATATTTAATAAAAACATTTTTGGCAAGATTTGAGTTAGATATAATCATACAAATATTTAACCATCTCCATAACTTTTCAGTGCAAACACACACATTATGTACTTTAACTTTTATATTTTAAAAAAATATACCAAATATGTCTTTTGTACTGCACAAAATAACTTAAATACATCTTTTTATTTGTTATACTGACTTGATTTCTCTATTAAAATAACTATCCTTTCGAGCTCATGTAATCATTTACTACAATTTATTCTTCATATTTGGTGATTTATTGAATCACAGAGCAGTTCAGTCACAGTGAGATTCTAAATATAAGCAAACTATATTGTGAAGAATGAAATTTGTAGATATTTATGATAAACTACATAGCGGGAACATAGTGTGTTTATGATAAACTACATAGTGGGAACATAGTGTGTTTATGATAAACTACATAGTGGGAACATAGCGTGTTTATGATAAACTACATAGTGGGAACATAGAGTGTATTTTCTTTTTTTGTGGGGTGGGGGTGGGTAACGCTAAGTGGAGGCTCATTTTTACTACACAAACTAATGTTATCTGTTAGAGTTAATATTGTTTAATTAGAAGAACGGAAACAGCGGCTCCCTCATAACAATTCAGCCTGTGTGCACCTTGGCTCGCTCCTGTAACAGCGCTGCCGAGGACAGGAGTTTGGTCACGTGAGCAAAGTTGGACATACAGTATCTGTTAGATAACGACTCTCTGAACTCATAAACTTATAGTGTTAGATTTTAGATCCCAACGTCTCTGGTAGGTCAGGAGAGAAATGTGGAGGACGGGGTTTGTTCACTCAGGACAGGAGCTGCAGGCTGACCGTGCTCATCCTGCAGACTGCTGCACTGACATCAGAAAGACCTGCCCTGTAGGGCTGGGCAATATTGATTAATTTGAATTTGCCATTAATAAAGATTTAATTTTGGCAAAATCAAGATTTTTTTTCCTCACCAGTGCACTCTTTGGGGCTTCTGTAGTTCAGAGGTCACCCCACCTGTCCCTCAAGATGCTTGGTACATGACATGACAATATGGCAGCTAACAAAGAGGATCTTCTCAAAAAAGGCACTGTTTCTTCAGTTTTCTGGAACTGGTTAGGTTTTGCAACTTTGGACTTGGAGCAACGAACACCTCACTGCAAAATCTGTTTGAAGGCTCTTGCTACAAAAAGCAGGAGTACAACAAATTTGTTTCGACACCTGAAACAGAGGCACTCTGTTAAGTGGGAAGCAAAATCGATTAAAATCGAAAATTGAATTTAGGATGAAAAAATGTGAGATTTTTTTGGGGGCCATATCGCTCTGCTTTTCTCTGATTGGATAAAGCTGTGGGGTAGGGTTGGGTAATATTGGCAAAAAAATTAATCACGATTAATTATGGTATTTAGCTGATAACGATTAATTTGATGATTAATCCCCTGGAGTCCCTGGACACCCTCATGTCCTAGTCACATGACCAATTTAGTGGGAAAGATTTGATCTTCATAAAAATCTGTTCCAAATTGTGTCAAAATTACAGAGTTCAGGCTGTACATCAAATTTTAAATTGTGTTGATAGATAAATAAATTACACAACTTTTTTTAAATATTCATCATATTTGAAGCAGAGAGGAGCAGCGAGCAGACTCTGCCTGGTGGCATTAATCATATTAATCGTCAAGTGCCAAAAAGTAATCAATTACCGGTAATATTTTTCTGACGATTAATTGCACACAATACGATTATGCCCAACCCTACTGTGGGGTTCGTTTGATTTGTTGAAAGCAGCGTCTGTTTAAACCTGTATCAGACTGGGCGGCTTTAAAGGGATCCCTGATTAGTTGTAACATTAGACTTTGTTTAATAAACATATACTTTAACTGTAAAATGAAGACTGTAAAAATGATGTAGGCTGTTTAGTTTTTATGAATTTTAAACTAAAACTTTAAAAATATATTACACGGATGGGGCCATTTTATTTACACACAAAGCATTCTGGGTAAATGATGACGTGGATAGGTCCTCAGTGCGAGGTTGCTAGCGAGCTATATCCACCCTGAAGGTTAATCTTGGACAATATCTGATGATCAACTCTTTAAATGAAACCAGAGAGCGTTGACAGAGAGGAGAAGGTAGAAATGACTCAGCCTGTAACTGAAAATATGGATGGAGAACCTCAGTTTAGCTTGTTTGTTGCGCCAGCGCTGAGCTAATACATATAAGGCAATATAGCGTTGGTGCTAAAGCTAACAGGCTAAGMTGAGGTTCTTCTTCCATGAAGCAGCTCTGTTGTCCTCCATCTATATTTTCAGTTACAGGCTGAGTCATTTCTACCTTCTCCTCTCTGTCAACGCTCTCTGGTTTCATTTAAAAGAGTCGATCATCAGATATTGTCCAAGATTAACCTTCAGGGTGGATATAGCTCGCTCACATTGAGGACCTATCCACGTCATCATTTACCCAGAATGCTTTGTGTGTACATGAAATGGCTCCGTCCGTATTAAAATATAATTTTAAAAATTATAAAAACTAAACAGCCTACAGTATTTTTACAGTCTTTAATTTACAGTTAAAATAAATGTTTATCAAACAAAGTGTAATGTTACAACTAATCATGGATCCCTTTAACGAGACCGCAACAGAAAACAAGCAGGTTTTTCTTTTCCTCATTCATACTGAAAATACTGACATGGGAAAAATGATGTTGGTTATTGTCATAAATGTCGGTATCTGTTATTTTTTGGTTTATCGCCCAGGCCTATTATTAAATGTTAATTACATGAACCACCATGTTCATCTACAACTGGTAAGATATTTGTTGTTCAGAACTTGTACACTGAACCGCACTTTAAAATATCCCAAATATCCCTTTCAGATTGGCAAGTACTCTTTATAAATAATTTGTATATTTCAAATAGAGCAAATGCTAATTTAAGAAAAACATGTCTGAAAATGTTGTAATGCAAAACTTGATCATAATAACTGTAGTTGATATGGAAATAAGTAAATCTGATGTTTATATTTGTCAACTGAAGATAAGTAAGACACTTTAACTTTACAGCAACAGAACAATGATAAGACTTGACTAGTCATCTAACTGAGAGATGAAAACATGAAGAGGCACTATTCTTTAAAACCTGGGACTATATGTACCCACACACGTATTATGAGTAGCAGTAATGGTCTACCATACATTTATATTAAATATACCTTCAATTCAGTGACTATCTGCAGCACAAGGAGTCTTTTGAGTTTTATTCGTGACTTATAGACAGCTTATTAGTTTGATATAACTCTGTGTTGTTCAGTGACTGCTTCCTGTGATTCATTATTTGTTATAAATCTCTGAATCTTTCTGATTGAGGAGATAACGTCGCTGAATGCTTGAATCAACACCTTCACATTTCATTGAATGCATGTACAAATTATTTACGCATTCGGTTTCGTGTGAAACATAAAACGTTTCTGTTAAATAATGTTCGCAGCAGGTTTTCAGCTGCTAGCCACGTAGCTTTTTAAGCTAACAGTTGAGTGACAGGAGGCAGCAGTAAAATAGTCCGTGCGGATAAATACCTTAAGTCCTGCGGTCTTCAGTCTGAGAGCAAACCCTCTGTTTGACACTCACCCTCAGCTATTTCTAAAACATTAATCCAGACTATAAAACAAAACATTTACGGCTTTAAACCGCTTCAAAAGAGCAGTAACCCTATTCCATTAGTCACCGCCATTTTCCTCCCCCGAAGCCGGACAGCAGGGAATGATGGGAAATTGAGTTTTTTTTTTTGAACGGGGGTCGTTGCTCCAGGACAGCTGTAGACTCAGTGAAATAATCGACAGAAACAAACTTTTATTATTTTATGGGACACTTAAAGTTAAATATAAACCTTTTTAGGCTGAAAAATAGTCACTTTACAGTAACCTGGACCTTTTACTTTGTAATAAATATCAGGAAATAGTATAATTTATGTATGGAAGCCAATTTTTGCTACACTGATTAAAAATCTATTTTATGTCATAACATCCTGCCCATATTTAGTGCTTTTACTTACTTTTTGTCTCCTAAATATACATATTTCCTACAGCCTATACCATGGACCCCAGCTGGGTGCCTTCCTTGCAAACCCACAAACAATGTAATATAACATGTTTTAAACATTTTTATTTTTCCATCTGAAACAAAAAACATCTTTTCAGCAAATTCTTGATGATAGGAACAAAAGTAAACAAACCTCTCTTAAGCTCTCCTAAATAATGTTTCAATATATTATTATAAATAATATTTTAAAATGATTGAAAAACTGATTCAATTTCATGATAATGATTTAAAACATTTGTTGGATTAAATATTTGTATTTTTTCCCTCAGCTTTCTGAGGAAACTTGTTTAGCAACTTTTAGGACAGCCATTAGTGATTTTTCTTACTGAGGAGTTGGCAACAGTGGTCAGCGGCTCAAAATCTCAAAACTTGAGAGCCCTGTTTAGTTCAAAATTGTGATTTAAATAGATAAGGTTATGAGCCATTATTTCAAAATTATGATTAAATTATCTCAAAATTGTGTAATTCTAAGTAACACAAGATGCTAATTCATATGGAACAGTAAGGCTTTTTCTTTTAAACAGTTCTGTGAAACGGCTGAAGTTAGGCTTCCTCTGTCAGCTCGTTTATCATCGATGGAGTCGACCACATCCAGCGCAGACATGAGCTTTCAGAATTGAAGTCAGCTTCACAGAACCAGAGAGATGTGGCCAGAAGAACTCAGCTGAAGTGAAGTTCAACATCTGCCTTATAGTTTTTAAAACATGACAAAATAACTTACTGGTTACTTACTGAATTAAGTCTAGTTACTGTGCCTCATCATCCATATCCTCCTGGCATTAAATCTGTTTGTTGTTGTTGTTTATTCCTGTGAACTGCTGGTCCAACTGATGCTATCACTTATTGATCAGTGGCAATGGCTTACTTTTTTCAAGACTGCAGTTTCAGCTCTACCTCGCTTCATGAGACAGAAGTGCGACAGGGCCGGCTCCACACCACAGGGAAAAAAAAAAAAAGACATCTCAACTAAGAGCAAAACAGCACCATCTTACCAGCAAAGATGCACAGAGTGGTCCTCAACACTTTTAAACTGTACTTGTACACTCACCGGCCACTTTATTAGGTACACCTGTCCAACTGCTCGTTAACACTTAA
>NW_013952676.1:274139-278871 GCF_001266775.1 Austrofundulus limnaeus | reverse complement strand
GTTCTGAAGGCAAAAGGGGGTCCAACCCGTTACTAGCGTGGTGTACCCAATAAAGTGGCCGGTGAGTGTATAGTGCCTTTCTATCTGAACAGGACACTCAAAGCTCTTTACACTACAATCTGTGCCCTCATTGACCCATTCACACAGTACTTTATGTTTTTCTACAAGTGACTTGGACCCCCAGGGTGGGAGTTGGACTCTGACAGCGCTGCCTGAGCATGTTTGATTGGTCTGGGAACACCTTGGAATCCTCCCAGAAGAGCTGGCTGGGGAAAGAGAGGTCTGGACTTCCCTGATCAAGCTGCGGACCCCAAGACCTGACTCTGCATGAAACAAATGATGGATGGATCTTGCTGCTACTTTAACTCATTTTGTTGGAAACATCGCATCACACAAAGAACTCTAAATTCAGCATTTGAAGCCAACTCCAGGAGAAACTCTTCTTCACTTTTCAGTTTTCACTCAAATACTCACATCAGAGGCAGTGGAAACGGTTAGAAAACCACTTCACTGAGATAATGACCTAAACAACACAACCAGCTCACTCTGGATCAGGGCCTCATGTATGAACGGTTTGCACACATGACAAGGTTGTGTTCTTCAGGATCCATGCATGTTGGGATGTATGAAAAGAAATGTAAAAAAAAACAGACTGATGGTTGAAACCATCCAATGATCTGCTGAGAACACAAGATCCCAGAAACACAAAGAAAATAGAAAATGAATAAAACTAAACTTAAAAAAACCGCTGAAGTAAACAAATTAAAACGGTTTTGTTCACAATATATTTACTTATCATATAAAGTGTGTGTTGGAGGATTTTAAACAATAAAAAAGGACATTAAAGATTTTAAAGTGTTCCATGGAGATGGAAAATACAGAACATTACAGATTTAGTAACATCCAAGTTTTAGTAAAGATGAATCAATCTGTACTAGAAGGTAAATATAGAAACCATTTAAATGTTTGTTAGATTAAAATAAAACTCCTAATAGATTGAGACTCTTTATTTTTTTTAAATGTATTATTTTTATGACTTCTTGTATATATACAGTGTATACAGTGTATATATATATATAAATAAATATATAAAACCAACCTGACAGAAGAGCTAAATCAGTTTACAGACACAAACATCTGGTTCTGAAGGCAGCCATGTTGGATTCAGAGTTTGGGCTGGAGCTAAATCGGTTTCTGAGGATTTCTCAGTTTTTACAACTCAAATTTAACTTCCTGGTTTTTAGTTTAAAGATTCTTGGGGAGATTTTAGAAAGTTGAAAAATAATTTCACAGAAAATCTGAGATTCAAATAAACAGTTTTTATTTTCAAACATTTCAACCAAACAAAAGGCTGCAGATTTAAAACAATGACTCTTTACTTTTAATGATTATGTGTGACAGATAAACTGAAACCTTTAGTTTCATAAACATTTATAAAACAAATAGCTTAAATATCACGTTGACAACAAAGAAGGTCCTAACTTCTTTTTTTAACCAAGAGGAGAAAAGATCCCTCAGTACGTCTAAATGTCCCCAAACTTCCTGCCAGAACCCCACCTGAGTGGATTCTTTGGTTCAGAGTACCACCCACAGAACCCACCTCTTTGTACCAACAGAACAATAATCAGTAACAATCATCAGTCGTTTTTTTTAAATGAGTGAAATAAAACTGTGTTCTGAGGTCGAAGAGATTCAGATGACAAAAAGATCCACACAGAGTCCAGTACCTGTCAGAAACCGGGCCCCTCTTACTGTTTGGGCCTGAAAAAGAAAATAACAATCAGAACTCAAATGCACAAGAAAACTAAACCTTTCTAAATCATTTCTGTACAATATTTAAATATTATTTTAGATATTTTATGTACAGTAACGTTCCTCTCGACTCCATTCTAAATATTAAAGCAGCTCCAAAGAATCAAACCCAGAACCAGGAAATAAACTGGAACGTGTCTCTCGTTGTTCCAAAGTGGAATATTTTGGTTTGTGATAATTTCAAAGTGTAAACTGAATGAACTGATGTTGCATGTGTGCAAAAAAACAAAAACAAAACAAAAAAATCCCAAAACAAAACAAACAAACAAACAAAAAAAGATTAACTGATCAGAACTGATCTATAAATAAATTATTTCCTGCTGCAGTCAAAGAATAAACTGAACATTTTATATTAAAACCATCAGAACCACACAGAAGAAAACTAAAAGAGGAGGAATAATCTGTTTGTCTCACAGATTTAAAATAAAAGATAAAAACAAGGTTATTCTGAGAAAAAATGATGAATCTAAACGTCACATGCTTAAATAGTGACTTTATATTAATTGTAATTACCGTATTTTTCGGACTATATCGGCATGGTTCAAAGTTCAGGAATAAAGTCGCGGCTTATAGTCTGAAAAATACGTTAACTGTGTGTGTGAAAAGTTAGAGGAAGTTCTGACAGTGCGTCTGCTGTGAGATGACCTGGTTCAAACAAACCTTTCATTCATTTAAACATAACCTAGAAAACTAAAGAACTCCTCATCCGGATAAAAAGAGGAGCTGCAGACTTGCAGATCAGTGAGCCTCACGATTTAGATTTTGTGTGACCCTGATTCTCTGCGGACCTTCAACCACTTCCTCTCTGAGCTGCAACTGATGGCAGTGATGTGTCAAGAGTTTTCTACAGGAAGTGTCCGAATGTTTCCAAGGATTCTTTATCTCCTCGCACTGTAACGCTGAACCAGTTTAAACTATTTGCTCTCAAACTATTTTTAGAATCATTGAGAAGCGTCTTGACTCGGTCTCACTTTGGTTACAGCTTTGTTTTGGGTCAACATCTATTGAAACATTTGACATTTGACATTTGACTTTGTGTGTTTTGGTGTTGGTCCGGTCAGATCCAGGCTTTAGCTGAAGAAGCAGACTGAGCAGAGGGTTCTGCTTCGTTGAGTCCAACAGGTAAAGCTGCTGTCATCGGACACAAACTTGAAATAAATAAAGATGAGAATAAAGTGACAGAAGCGAAATCTCAGATTCCACATGAGGTTTGTTGTAAACAAAGCAGTCAGGACCCTCCCTGTTCAGAAAGACCACCAGAGTGGACCCTCTTCTTGTAGACCAGGAGTGGACAGCTGGTTCTCAAAATAAGGTGCTCCAAACGGCTTCCTCTGATCTCTGATCCTATAGGTTCTACCTCAAGAACTACCTTTTAGGATTGTCTTGCAGTTTTTACAGATTGTAACTATATTTCTCTTGTACCACGAGGTTCATCAGGTCTGAGCCACAGGGTCTGGGTCCGTCCAGACAAACATGGGGACATGCTTCACAAGAAATCCCAGCTAAAGTGGGTTTTGGCTGCAAATGGTTTCAGTGGCTCCTTGTACAGGTTGGGACTGGGGTTCAGTGCGAGAATGAGGATGGAGCTGACACTGAGCCACACAGGTAGTCACAGAGCTGAGCTGGTGAGTATGTGTGAAGCAGGGGGCGGAGCCTGCAGTGTTGGCTCGATTGATGAACGACTAAAGGTGACCTGAACATAAAGTCATGTAACAAAGAGTTTTCTCCTGCTGAAAAATGAGCTTTCCTATTTAAATATCAACACAAAATGTTCGACAAACTCGATCTGTAGCAGAAAATTAACAGAACATTGACACCCATGTATGTAAGCAACAAACAACAGGAGCTGAGGCTTTTCCTAAAACAGCTTCTGATTAAAAACGCTTTCAAAGAAACTAAAGGCAGCATTTGGCACATATAATTTACAAACTTCTAAAACAGTCTTTGTCTCAAACTCAGCAGCGGTTTTGCAGGATTTCCTATCATCCATGGTGTCCAGGTCAGAAYCAGTAAACCCTGGACAGACTGAAGAAGAAGAAGTGATGTTTTGGACAGATGAGATAAAAAGACCTTCCTTAAATCTGTTCCTGAAGTCTTTGCTTCAACTGAAACGAGTCTGTCTCCCTGCAGAGACAAAATGTCTTCAACAGGAACAGCTGCTGGACAAAGTGAGGACATGTCCTGCTTCAGACGAGACCAGCGTCCTTGGCCATCTTATAAAACGTTCCCTTCTGAGCGATGAGGCTGGAGGGACTGTCGAACTCTGCTAGCTGTCCTTTCTCCAACACCAGAACCCTGAAAGAGACACAGCATCATGAGAGCAGAACCAGATGTGCWGCTTGAGTCCAGAATCAGTTCTTCAGTTCATTCAGGAAAAACTGCATTTTTATCTTTTACACAAGAAAATCCTTTCGTTGTGTTTTACAGATGAACTACACAACATCCTCTAACTCAGGGGTGTCAAACTCATTTTCACTGAGGGCCACATGAGTGTTATGGTGGCCCTCGAAGGGCCAGTTGTAGTTAACTTTGACGTTTCATGTTTAACTTTAAACAGTGTTTAGTCAAAACAGACATGTCCATTTTTAAACACTGATAAGAACTAAGTGTACGACTGACTAAATCTGAAATAAATACAGAAATATTATTAAAAGTAAAACAAATAAAGTTTTACTCACTGATGAGTTTATAGTGAGGAGCTAACATGCATTATGGCAGATTTAGTTTATGTTTGATGCGGACTTTAAAGCAGCTTATTTTCAGACATTAATTCTGTGCTATCCAACTAAATTGCTCAGTTACTTAAAGCCAACAGCTCAGGGGCAGGACACTTGTTATTATCTTTCACCTTTTACATTTATTTTGTTGCATTTAATCATAAATTTTAAGTTTACCACTGATATATGAAACAATTTTCATG
>NW_013952676.1:269074-273298 GCF_001266775.1 Austrofundulus limnaeus | reverse complement strand
GGGGGATGCTTTAGGAATATGGGATTGTGGGTCAGTTGTTACGGGCCATTCAGAGCAAGAGTTTGGCAAAAGGAGTCTGGTTCGGCAGTCTCGTGATTCCATCTCTGCTATTTGCGGATGATGTGGTCCTGTTAGCATCATCGTGTCATTATCTTCAGCTCTCACTGGAGAAGTTTGCACTTGAGTGTGAAGCGGCTGGGATGAGGACCAGCACCTCCAAATTCATGTCCATTGCCCTCAGTCAGAAAGGGGTGGATTGTTCTCCTATGGGTTGAGGTTTGAGGTTCTGCCTCAAGGAAGGAGGAATTCAAGTATCGTGGGGTTTTGTTCACACTGAGGGACGAACGGAGTGTGAGACTGACAGATTGGTGCAGCTTCCACAGTATTGTGGAGTTTGCACTGGTCTGTTGTGGTGAAGAAAGAGCCGAGCTGAAAGGCAAAGCTCTCTGTTTACAGGTCGGTCTACATTCCTACCCTCACTTACAACCACAAATTGTAGACTGAAAGAACCAGATGTCAGATACGTACAGGTGGTCGAAATGAGTAGAAATAGGACATGAAGTTCAGTTCTCCAGGAGAGACACAGAATAGAACCACAGCTCTTCCATATCCAGAGGAGCCAGTTGAGGTGGTTCATCTGGTAAGGATGACCCCTGGATGCCTCTCTATGGAGGTGTTCTGGACACGTCCAGCCCACAAGGAAGACCCAGGACAGTCTGGAGAGACTATGGTCGTATTCACACCTGATAGTGTGGTACACTTGGTTCGATTGGGGACAAAAACTGCCAGATTTGTTTACATTTTCAGTTGGTACGTTTAACAATTACACTGCACTTTGTCAAAWGAACTAAACCCAGAATATTGTTTTTCTACACAAGGTGGCTGAGACGACTCCATGTGAGGCAGCGTTCACCGAGAACAAGTGCATCCAAATTCAAACAGCAGTGAAGTTCGCCTTATACAGACATCCAGCAAGGTATTTACAAGATATGAGTAACTTCATTACTATTACAGTATTACTCAGAATGCCATGCGTTATAGTTGCTTCCTGCTTTTGGAGCGGTCTCTGGTCCGCTTGGCGTTCACACATGCAATTGGCTATGAACACAATATGGCATCCGCTAACTTCCTAAAGTTGTGAGGTCAAGCACTTCCAGGTAAGTATCTGCTATTCAGGTTGGATTGATTTGAAAGGAAACAGGGGAAAAAAATGAATATGTCAAGTGTCCATAGGAAGAGATTGTGCTATCAACGAGTGAGTGGATCATTGCTACATTATTGTGTACCTTGATTCTCCAACAATGCAAAATGGGGCTGAACAATACACTCACAAACAGAAGAAATTAGAGACTAAATGCATTTGGCATGCTAGCTGATGCTAAAGCTAGATATATGCTCCAACTCAATCACTTTTTTCAACAGCTAGAAATACTTACTGAACCTAAACATCAGTGACATCAGAAACCCAAAATATAGTCATGTCTTTGTGGAACCGATCAACATTTCTTGTTGTTCCTACTCTGAGTTCATGAGGTTTCTCAGACTTTCGCATGGATCTGTAACAGACCGCCCTGATGCTCACTCTCCCTGATGAGTCTTTGTTGGACACTGTGGTAAATCATAACAGGTAAAAAAAAAATCTGAAGCTACAACTTTGGGGTTGCAACAGATGTTACATAATTGCAGAAAGCGAGACTCCATTAGTCATGAAGTAGGAAGAAAAAAAAACGGTTGTAAAGTAGATACGAGCTAAAGCTAGTTCGCCAAACAATAACTGGATGTATTCAATGCCTAACTTCACAGTTGTCCATGTCATTCAACAAGCAAATTTGAAGCTCTTTTCTTTTTGACAACGTGGAGCTGATGAAAAGGCTTAATCAAGCAGAGAGCATAGCTGATTGTAACTTTTGGGCAGTCCTGAAGGCAGCAGGTGTAAAACAATGCCATTGCTCTCCATGGTGAACAGCCAAACAGGAAGTACTGGTCCTCACAAATTCCAATTAGCAGAAGTCAAGTAGCTACATCGTGCAATGAGCCAATTGAACCACACCAGAGTTCACGTCAATCGAACAGAGATCTATGTTTGCAGGCAGACCAGAGATCGATTTTTTTAGTTCAAATCAGAGTTTGATTCTGCATTCACACCTCCCCAAACAAACCAGACTCTCTAAGCAAAGAAACTGGAGTTTGATTAAAGCAGAATAAACAGGGCTGGTGTGAATACACCCTGTCTCTCAGCTGGTCTGGGAACACCTTGGACTGATCGATTAATCGATAGACAGATTGGTTGACTGATTGATGAAAGAAGGGAATGGGATATGAGACATATGAGGTATGCAAGACACTCTGTGTTACCTCAGACATGACATCCTACAAAACATATGAATACCTTCGTTCAAATATTGCTAACAGTAAGTAGAAAAGCCATCAGAGGATTATGATGGAGCAGTGGTTTTACATCATGGAGGAGATATTTGTGATGGAAAAACTCACACTGACTGAGAGTGCTGGAGGGGCGATTAATAAATAAAACAAAGAGGACACCACCATTAGAACTGGACAATAAGGGTACAAAAATAATTGTTTAAAGTTGATAATATGGTGTACTTCTTCAATGTAACTGTTCATGAACAATTTCAATAAAAAATAAGTAAAAAAATTACATTTTTGTTTAAAATCCAGGTTGTAAGACAACAGAAAAGAAACAACACTGGGAGTAAAGGAGACTTAAACAACCACCTGCATTTGTCATAAGTAGGTAAGTTACCAGTTTGGTGGTACAAACACAGCCCTGAACCTGACTCATAGATACTGAGGGCAGCAGGAAGAACTGGAGCAGTGCTTGGGTCTAGACCCACCTGGTGTAGTCCATGATGGTGTTGAGGCGATGAGCTATAGTCAGGACGGTGCAGTCTTCAAACTGGGAGCGTATTGTGGACTGGATCAGGTTGTCTGTCTCCATGTCTACAGCAGCGGTGGCTTCATCCAGCACCAGGACCTTTGTCTTCCTCAGCAGAGCCCGGGCCAGACACAGCAGCTGCCGCTGACCCACACTGAGAAGATGGAGGCAGCAAACAGGCACCACTCAGATGACTGAGGTCTTAAACCACAGGTTTCATCACAAAAGACTGATTACGTGAAATTGTTTCCAAATGCAGTCCTTCAATAACCATCATGTTCAGTTTGTGCTTCTCTCTGTGTTCATCTGTTAGCACAGTATCTCAAATGTGTTTTCATCAAAATCAGAAAGTAGTCATTAGATGTAAATCTACAACTGATTGACTTCTGGAGTCAACCACATTCAAGATGGCTACCACAAGCTAAGAAGTCTTAAACACAGAACAGCTAGAAGTCAGTCACCTTTACAGATAGTGATCTAAATTGTAATGTGGTATTAGCTGAGAGTTGTTTACAACCTGTAGTCTGAGGGATGACATCATACAAGATCTCTTCTGAAAACTTTTGTCTTAATTTTTGGAGTCAAGTGTTTGCTGGGAAAACTCTAACCAGTTTAACCTAGTACTGCGACTATTAAATAGTTTTATTTCAGTTAACTAAATCACTCATTTATTGATTATTCAATCTAAAATGCAGTATGAATATATTTCCTCCAGTGATTGTAATCCATAATTTTATTTTAACTAATTTCTTTTAAAGCCATCTTTGTCATTTTCAGTATGACCAAAAAATAAAATGTAAATACTTTCAGAATAAAGTACGAATACAGGTCCTTCTAAAAAAAAACAGCATACTGTGATAAAGTTCATTGTTTTTTGTAATGTACTGATAAACATTAAACTTTCATATATTTTAGATTCATTGCACACCAACTGAAGTAGTTCAAGCCTTTTATTGTTTTAATTTTGATGATTTTGGCAAAAAAGTAAAGAAAAACCAAAAWTCCCTATCTCAAAAAATTAGCATCTTTCATCCGACCAATAAAATAAAAGTGTTTTTAATACAAAAAAWGGTCAACCTTCAAATAATTATGTTCAGTTATGCACTCAATACTTGGTGGGGAATCATTTTGCAGAAATAACTGCTTCAATGCGGCGTGCCATGGAGGCAATCAGCCTGTGGCACTGCTGAGGTGATATGGAGGCCCAAGATGCTTCGATAGTGGCCTCAAGCTCATCCAGAGTGTTGGGTCTTGTGTCTTAAGCTCATCCAGAGTGTTGGGTCTTGTGTCTTAAGCTCATCCAGAGTGTTGGGTCTTGTGTCTTA
>NW_013952676.1:260202-268509 GCF_001266775.1 Austrofundulus limnaeus | reverse complement strand
GGAGTTTTTAAAAGCCTCAGGAATCTTTTGCAGGTGTTTAGAGTTAATTCGTTGATTCAGATGATTAGGTTAATAAGTCATTTAGAGAACATTTTCATGATATGCTAATTTTTTGAGATGGAGATTTTTGATTTTTGCCCAATTTCAAATTTACCTTTCCTTTCTAATATTTTTGAAAAGGTTGCTGTTCAACACCATTCCCATTTAACAAAATATAATTTTTATGAACACTTTCAGTTCATTTTTCATCCCCTCCATAGCCCAGAAACAGCTCAATAAAATCACCAATGACCTGACAACATCCTCCACCATAGACTTATCTCCATCAGCATCTCTCACACCCCACTAGACTGGTTGAAATCATATCTATCGTCATACCGCATTCAGTTCATCCGACCTTAGTCTTTTGTTTCCAAACCATCCTATGTAACCACCGGTGTGCCCCAGGGCTCTATCCTGGAGCCCCACTTTGTCATTAGATGTTGTCCTCTCACCCATCCTAATTTTCTAGTGACTTTCTTAAACTAAACAGTGATAAAAATTAAGGGTGTCCCGATCCGATATTGATATCGGATATCGGTCCGATATCAGTCAAAAAACGAGTATCGGATTTTATCGGCCTGCATAAAAAATGTCCGATTTAAGCGCTCCGATATAAGCAGTTCAATCCAGCAGTTCACTGCCTCCGCTCCAGTGTTTCTATCCAGCAGCACTTGGATCCAGCATGCAGAGCTCACATGATCACAACAACATGCTGCGCTAACAAGTTAGCAAAAATGTCGGCAGAACTTTCTATTTTCATCAGAAACAGAGTTGCAGCTCAGTGCAAAGTTGTCATGCACAAGTTTTCCGAGGGGGAACAGAACCGTGAACGTTTTAAACTGGAGCGACAACTACTCTCCACCCTGGCAGCAGCTTTGTGGTTCGGCTCGGTTCGTTCAGCCTCGGTCCAGTGACCGCAMACAGCCGCGCTGTTTCGGAACCTCCTCTCTGGTCCGGTCGGTGGTTCTAAGCTGGCAGAAGCGAGGACAGCACACTTACAGTTTTGACATCCTGTGGATTAGCTCTTGATGGACAGAAGAAAGGAGTGCAGCTTTTGTTTTGAAATATAAGCGCGACACGACGAGAGCAGTGATAAAAACTGCTCCCTGCAGGAGCAAGAGGCTAATCTCCACATGATGCTCAGAAAATGCAGCAGTAAGAAAGGTAGCTATCAATTTAAATAACTGACTAATTCTTACTGTTTATTTTTTGCTCTTGTTATTAGAGTAATGTTTAATCTGTTTACACACTTGTTTGAGTGAAGATTAAGTGCAATGATCACGTTGTTTTGGTTACAGTCAATAAAATTGGAGCTGTGGACTCTTAACTTTGAACAGACAATAATGTGGGGTTTTGTTTTGCCCCACCTTCAGTTTTTCCCACCATAAAGCAGCACAAGGCTGGCAGGTAGTAAAACAATAACCGACGTGATTTTGAATTGTTATTTTACACTTTAAAAGTACATTTTGTTTTTATTATGTTTTATTTTTCAGGGTCTTCTAATTTATTTTATTTATTTTATTAAATTGTAGAATGTTCTTCAGTTTAAAATGTATGTGATCCATTGGTTAAAAATAAATGGGTCAATTTTTCTCATACCTACTCTTTTTCACTGTTACCTGATGAAAACTTTTCTAAGATTTTACATTACAAAATAGGTAAAAGTGTGTGACTTGTACTGTTATGGTAACGGGTCAGTATCGGTCAATATCGGTATCGGACAATTCTCAAAGTTGTAATATCGATATCGTATCGGAAGTGAAAAAGTGGTATCGGGACATCCCTAATAAAAATGAATTCATACTCAATGGTCCAAATTCTACATTATCCAAGCTTGACAGTTCTGCCACTTTATTTAACACTTCTGTTTTCCCCTGAAATTAAGAGTCTAGGTGCCATCCTCGGTAGTACTCTATCATTTCAGTCCCACATCAATACCATAACCAAGTTTAAAGCATCAATCATCTCTGCCTCTCCCGCTACATTTGTCCACAGTCTTGTTACCTCCCGTATTGACTATTGTAATTCTCTTCTTTTTGGTCCTCATCAAAAATCAATTCATAAACTTCAACTGGCTCAGAACTTATCATCCTGCATCATCACCAGAACCCCCTCCTAGAGCCACATCACCCTTATTCTTTACAAGCTACACTGGTTACCAGTCAAATTTCACATTGAGTTCAAAATCCTTCAGTACGCATTTAAAATAATTTACAAACTTGCCCCTCTATACTTGTCTGACCTCCTTCAAGTTGCCACTCATTCCTGCTCTGTCAGATCTGCCTCATGTCCTTACCTCACTGTTCCTCTTGCCCGCCTCATAGGTAGCAGAGCCTTCAGCTGCTCTGCTCCCCAGATTTGGAATTCACTGCCACTTGAAAATAAACATCCAACATGTTGTCTGTGATTCAGTTTGCTGCAGCGGGAAGACTTATCAGGATTTGTCCCCCATAGTTTCTCCTCAGCTGTAAACACTCAATGAGAAAATGACCTCTGAAACTACATAATGACAGATCTAATCTCACGTGGTGTTGGAGTACGAGTGCTTTAAATCACTCAGGTACACTTTCTTCTGATTGTTTGACTACATTGTATTTTATAACACATACTTTTTTTTGTTTCCGCTCTCGGAGGAGTAAGACACTTTTTCCTTCTCTCCTGCCCTTCCTTATCTTCCCTGCTTTGCTGCAAGGAGCCCTCTCTACATTTTTCATCCGAAACTAGAAATTATAGATATTTTTATTTTTATGGATTAGGTTAGGTGGTCTCTCAATAAAATTTTTGGAACAAAGTTTTTTCTTCTTCCATGGGAGGACATTCTAAGGTGGAGGGACCTCTGTTCTTCTCTGTGCTGGATATACGTCTGGATTCCGATCACTGGATTCTGCAGATTGGCCTGGTGGTCTCCTGGTGTTCTACAAAACAGCGTCGGCAGTTTTTCATCTCCTGGCTGGCTGACCAATTTGATGGATGGCCGTATTCTATCAGCACTTGGATATTGGCCTTGAGCGAGCTGGACTCGGTCTGCAAGTGGTTCTATTGAGGGTTGCGGGCCGGCTGTGGTCCCTGGACTTTGCTGGCCAGATGGAACTGATCTTGGAAAAGCTGATAGATCGGCTCGGCGGAATTTGTCCACACTATTTGCCTGATTGGATTCACCACCTTGAGATGCACGAGCAGAACTCTAAAGCAGATGGAAAATTGTTATCGTCTGCCTGAGTCTTTCTGTTCCCAAAACAACTGATTACAGAATCTGGCTCTCCCCTACAACGGCCTTGATCTGTTGACTAAATTCTTCCTGGCTGGATCATGTCGATGAGGCTCTGCCCCACATCTTCCCCCACTCCTCTCTCAACTGTCTGATTTGGTTTCCTGATCAGGCTGAGGGCCACACAGAATGAACAGTTTCCATCAATATTCTGAACTATGGCTGCGCTGGTTTTGGGGACTGGATTCTTCGGGTCCGCCTAAACTCACTTACTCCTCTGGCTAATAAATCTGCCCTATGCAGAGGTTTTTTTTTTCATAAACACCATAGTGTGTCACAGTGTTGATATGATGTTTTTGCTTTTTTTCCTCATCTTCCCTTATGTGGTTTTTAGTTTTTCTGTTGTTTTGTTTTTAAGGTAGCGCAACTGTGTTTGCTGCATGACCTGTCTTAACTGCCCCCTCCCCTGAATGTACAGCACCTTGTGAATTTATTTCTGTGAAAGGCNCTGTGTTTGCTGCATGACCTGTCTTAACTGCCCCCTCCCCTGAATGTACAGCACCTTGTGAATTTATTTCTGTGAAAGGCGCTAGCTAGCTAGCTAGCTAACTAGCTAACTAACTAACTAACTAGCTAACTAGCTAGCTAGCTAGCTAGCTAACTAACTAACTAGCTAGCTAACTAGCTAGCTTGCTTGCTTACTTACTTACTTACTTACTGAGTTATAGCCATTTAAAGCGTTGATTAGCTGTGGTGGCCATCTTGAATCTTGTAGATTTACAGGAAGTGATTACTTTCTGAGAGTCTCATTAAAACTTGTTAACATTAAAACTTGTTAAGTGCACACACAACCAGTATCTACTGTATGTCAGCAGACTTCCTTTAGTTTGGGTAAAGGCAGGTTGTATCATGTATAGATGCCAACAGCATCTATAACAACTTTTTCAAGAAACCAGGATAATATGAGTTACAACTCTTAATTTGGGATTAATAAAGTATTTTTGAATGGAATTGTACCTGAGATTCTCTCCTCCTTCACTGCACTCATGGTTGAGTTTGTCAGGCAGAGCTGACACAAAGTTCTTCAGATGAGAGAACTCCAGAGCTCTCCATATGTCTTCATCAGAGTAGAAGTTGAAAGGATCCAAGTTCATTCTTAGAGAGCCTGAAAACAGCACCGGGTCCTGAGGACAGCAGAGGACACACCAATGTCAGCACAATAAGTCCCGTAAGGAAAAGTTCTACAAAGGACCAGTCGGTACATGCCTTGTTACTGGGCCACACCAAAAATAATAATAAATTCTTTTATATGAAGTGGTTTGCAGAAAAATAACCTGTCCCTTTCTTTGGGAGAATTTTCGTCCGGGCCAATCAGAGAACAGAACGTCGATTTTCTGTGCAGTATCTGCTAGTTAGTTTAGCATACGGCAGTGGAGGAAGTGAATGAAGCCAGTCCGTGTTGATAAGGCTTCCAAATTAAATTAAATTTGTCTGACGAAGCAGCAGCTCTCATTTACAGCCGTCTCGTTCAGCTCGTTACTTTTCTCCTCTCAGTAGGGTTGTTTACAGAGCACGCAATTTCTGGTTAGCTTTTTAGCTTAGCCTCCGTCACAGCGACATACGTCACGGCCAACCGATGCAATCATTTTAAACTTCAGCAGAGGCCACACCTCCAGCAAGAATCGCTTCGCTATAGCCGAGAGTCCAGACCCTTGTACGAAGCAAAGTGAAGGACAAGGGTCTGTTTTTTACCTGACTACAAAATGGGAGCTGTTACTATAAAAGAACTAGTGTGAACAACTGAACTTCTCTCATGAAGGGTGTTAACGGTGTTAACACCTCATGTCTCTCTGCACTGACCTGAGGTATGATGGTGATTCTGGAGCGTAGCTCATGAAGGCCAAGCTTAGAGATGTCCAGTCCATCAATGAAGATATGTCCCTCTGATGCCTCAATGATACGGAAAAGTCCAAGAGTCAGGGAGGACTTCCCAGCACCAGTCCGCCCCACAATCCCAACCTGTCAGGAAGCAGAACACAGTTTCACAAAGAACTCACACTGGACGTTTTACTACTTCCATAGTACAACACTGTGCTAAAGAGTAAGAGTTTAAAACACCTTTGTTCTGTTGTACTGATCCTTTGGCTCTTTAACAAATAGAGATATTTTCTTCTCTTCAGTCACATGGTGCTGCTCTCCTTCCTGTCCTCATCCTTCTCTGTTAACAGAATGTGACCCGTTTCTGTTTTTAAGTAACTTTGTTTTGAAGCAAGCTATCAAAAGTTAGCAGGAGAAGTATATACAGACTACTGCAGGCTCGGTACAGATAACCAGATCATTAAAGACTAGGCCAGCTGTAGAGCAGTGTTAGGGTTTTTGACTTGGGACCAGAAAGTCACAGGTTTGATTACCTGTCATGCCCACATATCCTGATGTCCTTAATCAGGACACCTACTCCCTAAATGCTCTCCAGGTGCTGTCATGGCTGCCTGCTGATCCACCAGCTATTATTACACCACTATTGTGTTTCCACACAATAATAATGTACATGTGATGGGTCACATGTACATTATTATTGTGTGGAAACACAAAGCAAATACCATACAGAGCACTCCACACTAACACCAGCATGTCAGGTTCTCAATGTTACTTTAAAAAGACAGCAGAGAAATAAAATTTGCATAATTACTTTAGAATGATAAACTAATTAAAAACAAAGCAGTCTGTTGACCCTGCAGGTGGGACACATACAGTGTTCAGCACCAGGTATGGCACATTCAACATGTCAAATAAACAGGCAAAGTTCCCAGTTTTTGTTGCAAATTTCTGTGTTGATAACTTTTGAACCACAGAAGAGATTGCCCATCTGATTGCAGCAATCCATTTCTGAGACAATTCTGGTCTTCTTTGATATGCCACATGACCACCTTCTCACTGAAAAAAAAAATTCCCCATGATCCAAAATGACAGCTTTCAAGATGGCGGCCATGTTCTGGATCTGCCTAAAAAAAATCAGCCTCCTCATCCCTGGAATATTTAGAGATTCAATTCTCCCTTTTGTTTAAGACATATAAGGGTGTCCTGAGACTTTTGACTCAGTCTGTATATTTTACACACTTTATACATCATCTATCATTATCAATCATACACCAATTAGAACATAGGTGGGCAGTGGGGCTATAGTCTCTTGCCTAAGGACACTTGGACATGCCGCAGAGGACCAAATCAAATGAATCGTGATGTATTTTTATATATTTATGTTTTAATTCCATGAAACTGTCGTTTTATCACACCGTAAGAACCTTATCCATGCCTAACCACATACTTCCTGTGCTGCTCACCTTCTCTCCTCCGTTGATGCTGATGGTGATGTTGCGAATGGCCAGGTCCAGATCATGGCGGTAACGCAAACCGAAGCCTTTGATGTCTATGTGGCCCTCAGTGGGCCAGCCAGGGGGAACACTGGGGGGGTCGTGTTTCCACTCTGCCTGAGGATCAGAGAACGATATGACATCACAGCCAGCAGCTCAGGATATTTAAGCTCTTTTCTACCATAAGAGAACAAGTTTGAACTCTGCTGAAAGGTGAAATGCAGGTCGTAGAAGTCTGAGTCTCAACAACAGCCACACCAAGTGTTGGCTTAATATCGGWAAGTGACAGAGTTACAGACATTTTATGTTGGCTACGGTTGGTGAGTTGGGGCAGCAAGGAACAAATGGAGACTTAATTCAAAAATGCTCCCCTCCAATTCTGTGAACGGGGGAAAAAAACAAGTGCGGGACCTTGAGATGAGATTTCTGCTCTCATCTGCTTGGGGCTGGGAGGGATTGATGACAATCCGTCTGTCTTGGTCCTGCAAATTAGATAAGCTGAGTCTAAGTGATCTCTCTCTCATCACTGCTAGGTCTATGATGTAGCCACAGGGCTGTACCACACCTCTGCACACCAAAGGAAGAGGTCCATGACAATGTAGCCCTCCTCCCAAACGGTTGGACTTAAGAGTGGCCTTTTCTGAAAAGAGACCCACATCCTGAAACAGCTGCCTGATGGCCTTTCTCCTGAGCAGAACTCGCTGTAGTCATTTAGCTAGCACACAGCTACAGGTAGCAAAAACAACTGTGTAGGGTTTAAATAAAATACAAAAGGTTCCCCACTACATCAATACCTGCCAGTTCAATCACACTGCTATCTTAAAGAAAATGTAGTGACACGTCTGAGGCCAGAAACCCCCAAATTCAGGTCCTTGACAGCTGAGTCTCAGTTCAGGGGCTGCATCCAACCTAGTCTGCGGCCCTCTCAGGCCACAGCCCATGCAGTCCGGGTAGGCTGCATAAATCTGCTGTGAGGTGAGATAGTTTAACCTTTACTTGACCCATGTTTGCATGACCACACGTTACCATAGTAATCGATTTTATATCATATGCTTTCAGACTTAAAATACATTGGGACATGTGTTCACGTCTTTTCACTAATAACTTCACAATTAAAATGTTACACATTAATAAAAAAAACAACATTAATTATTTGGGTTTAGCTCCAGTAACAGTACTTGTATTTGCTTTTGATTTAACATCTATTTACAACATAAATTTTATTAGCTAAGTTGCTAAACTTACATTTAAAAACAAATTCTTTGGTCCATGATAATTTCCAAACTATGCCGACTTCTTAAAAAAAAMCCCCAAAAACAAAACAAACTCAATCTGTTTTTAGTTTGCTGTCAGCGCATTGACTCCTGGGATATCCTCAGACGGGAAGGATACTCGGATGCATCCTACGTTTGAGATTTTGTGGGACGTATACCTCGGCCGCGTGAGGAGGAGCCTACGAATTGGGACAGCACTCAGAGTGGAGCAGTGACGTAAACATCTGACAAATGTGCACTCAATGAAATGCAGCCCCTGAACTGAGACCCAGCCAATGAATCAGACATGTGCAGCTGTGGACATTTTCTCATCTTCATAAGGAAGAACATCACAGTTAAAGGCCTGAGGCTGTTGCAGAGAGGAGAACCAGGGCTTCAAATTATATGAAAGAAAGAAAGAAAGAAAGAAAGA
>NW_013952676.1:248977-259952 GCF_001266775.1 Austrofundulus limnaeus | reverse complement strand
GACAGACAGACAGACAGACAGACAGACAGACAGACAGACAGACAGACAGACAGACAGACAGACAGACAGACAGACAGACAGACAGACAGACAGACAGAAAGAAAGAAAGAAAGAAAGAAAGAAAGAAAGAAAGAAAGAAAGAAAGAAAGAAAGAAAGAAAGAATAACAGGTGTGGGGCAGGAACAGTGCCAAGACCTGACTGGTCACTCAGTGACAGACTTTGATGGAGCTTCCAGGTTTGCTCCCACCTGAAGGTGCTTTCTATAGTGAGACACTGAGTGAAATGTGAAAAAGAACACAAAGTTTAGAGTCACGGTTGGAAGGTTTAGCTTCTGTTTACCTCTTTATCTGTGTCGCTGTACTCTTTGACTTTCTCCACAGCCACGATGTTGGTCTCCACATCAGAAGACATCCTGACCAGCCAGGTCAGTGAGGCGGTCAGCTGGACAATGAGGAGGAGGAGGGGTAGCAGCATGAAATCAGGAAAACTTTTTAACAAATATACAAACAGCAAAAACACTAGGTAAGTATTAGATAAGATTTCCTCCACACCAAAACAACATTATTATAAAAAACTAACTAGAACAGCAGAAATAAATGGCTGCTGGATCGCTCTGCCTTTCCTTTTTTAAACATTTCTAATCAGCGCTCAGACTCGGTGACTATAGAAACTGAGACACTTTAATTTTTGCAGAGTTTGATCATAAAAGATCAACTAAAGTCAAGTTTCAACTCACTGGGTGAACAGAGTTAACAGGTCAGTTTCTAAATTGTCTCTAAATTTGGAGGGTTCTCCGTTTCCTCTGGTGAACTGCTGCAGAGCCTCACAAGTTTACTTAACGTGAACTAGTTTTTAAATCAGAGAAAAGACCTGTGAGAGAAACATCTGAACCATTTAAACGTACATATTTCTGTCAGAGACGTGATCGTGTTCAAAAAGATAAACTAAACAACTCAGTTCATTTAAGATCAAAATACACTTACTGTTACGGTACTTTAATTAGACCTCACACAGAAATACTGAACCGCAGTCTAAACGTCAAAAATTTGTACGTTTTTCCACAAGAAAGTTGTGTAACAATGAGGTGGTAGTTGTGTACACCCAGTGAATTCTGTGCAAAATCTGGGCGTCATATGCAAACAGGTGAATTCAGTGTGATTCCAACTCATCACCAGTCATTCTGGTCCTGATTTTACCTGCAGGGCGTAGGAGATGGACAGTCCCATAATGCCTGGACTCAAACTATCTCTGGCTATAACTGCAAACAAAGCCGCGAACGACACGATGCAGTTCCCTACAAACTCCAGGCGGATGGCCAACCACCTGCACAAACCCATCATCAACATGGTTATCAGGTAAAGAAGCGTTAAATCCAACTGTACAACGTGCCAGAAGAGAAGACATGAAAAAAAACTGCTGATAAGAGTCTCTGACCTGTTGGCCACAATGCTGGGGTAGTACGCCTTCTGGTTGTGGTCCACTCTTTTGTCACTCTCACTAATAAACCTGTCCTGTTCACCAAAAGCCCGGATGACGGAGGTGCCCAGCAGTGTTTCGTTGAAGTGTGTGTAGATGGGTGAACGACTGACTGACTCCAGACGCTTCAGCTGCCGAGAACTCGCCACGTAAAACCTCTGGACAGGAAGAGAAATTCATCAGTCAAAAAGGGTTCTCTAACACAGAAACAATCAGTATCTTACCTGTTGTGGATACATCCTTGAACAACCTCAGTTTGAAGAAGTAAAGTTTAATTCTAAAAGAACTGATGAGCTAAAGGCTAAAGTTCATGCAGACAGTTTTTTAACCTTTATGTTGATATTAATTTAGCATTTTCACATAGAATTTTGTAGTTACACAGCAGCAGCTAGCTGTAGCACTTCTGGGGTCACTTCCTGCAGGAAATGCATAATAGTTTTTGGTACAATAACCATGCAAAATGACAGTAGTGTAAAGCTTTAAATATGAGCAGTCACGTGAACTGCTATGACATTTTTAAGACTATAAACTTCCTGTAAGTGGGTCCACTGTTAGCTTGTCAAAACGGGTCAGGTGGACCTTCTTTTAAAGAGGGASTACTGATTTAAACCTTACGTTTCTTCAAGTACCATTACACTGTTCGACTGGCATAAAAATGGTGATTTTCCTGCTACGCCTCACTTCTGCTGCTGCTAGTTGTGTTTGTAAATAACCACAGAACTCCTGTCCTGCAGCCTATAAAGGTTTTTAAAATGGCGCCCTCCTAAACGTCTATAAAACTTTAGAGATCGACGACGTTCAAAAAATGGCAAAGATCCGTTTTAGTCTTAGTTCTGTCAGAATGAAACTATATTTCTCCAAACTCAGGTTGTTCAAAGGACTATCTAAACGGGTAAGTTATTAATTGTTCATAACCTCTCCACAGAACAGCACACAGAATGAACAGAAGGAAACTGAAGACTGGTGTCATCTCTTCAACTAACCTGTACAAAAAAGTAGAGCAGGCCGAGGAAGGGAATGATGATGGCCACCAGCGGTGTGGCGATCAGGATGATAACACAAGAACCCAACACGTTGAACATGGAGCCCAAGAACATTTTAATAATCATCGGGATGACAGAATCGATGGTGTCCATCTCCTTGGCAAAGCGATTAACCAAGTTTCCACTCGGGGTTCGCTCAAAGAAAGACATGGGTGAGCGCAGGACGTCGCACAGCAGGGACTGGTGGAGGTAACGGGAAGCCAGGATGCCCCCGATGGACATGGAGAGGGAGTAACCGAAGACTGCCACACCTGCAGGGCAGCAGAGGAAGTGTAATGAACTGTCATCAGTGTTTCCCCTAGGAAATTGGGCTGGGGGTGTGGGGTGGGGGTTCTTGTTTTATAAAAACATACATTTACGTGACTCACCTGCAATTATGGTAATAAATTTACACATGCATGAATATTTAATTGCCCAACTACATTCTAGTTAAGGACTCCTCATGATAATTATTAATAAAATTCTTATTGATAATAAATGATTAGAACTGTGTAATGGTAGGGGAAACACTGGTCATGTTGAATTACTTAACGATGCTCCTCACCTCATTCCTTCTTACCTTGAGTTAATCCGAGACCACCGTACACCCCCAGCCTCATTAATCTGGTAGGCTGCGTGCCGTTAACCACAGGATCGTCAGTCCACTGGCTCAGCCAGAAGTTGGAGAACAGGGAGACCAGGTGATGGACGAGGAACAGAAGCAGGCTGATGCAGGACAGAACAACTCCTATAGCTTTCAGATAGGCCCAGAAGACAGACAACTTGACCTGAGGAGGGAGGAGAGAGCAAACAAGACACAGCCTACATTCACATCAAGACAGAATAATATAAAAGTTAAGGTCCTGTCTTTAAAAGTGTTCGCCACCTTTGGATGTTTAAATAAAAATATATAACATAAAAAAAGGATTGAACAATTTTTCACCCACTGTTCTAACTCAACTCAGAAAATATTGAAAAATGCAAGTCAGGATAGATACAAGAATTACAAAACCCGAAACATCTCAGGAGTTCAGTTAAATCCATCATCAAGAAATGGAAGGAATATGGAAACGTGTAAATGTACCAGGAGCAGGTCACCCTCACAAACTGAGTGAAGGAGAATAATGAAAGAGACCRCTCAGAAGGAGGTATAGGTGTTTTAGAACCTACAACACAAATAAAGATTTTTGTTTATACCAAGAGGGTCTAAAAGTTTCTTTGAGAAATCCTAAAAATACACTGCAGTGAAAAAACATGAACACCTTATAAATAAATCATCCTAGCTATAAAACTAGTATTTTTGTGTACTATTGTACTACTTATGTCATTATTCACATAATAAATATATTGGTACAAATAAAAAGAAATGGGGGGTGTCATATGACACAAATGGGGGAGTAGCATACATAATCCTAATAAGCAAAAGAAGATTTTAAGCTTTCTGAAAAGGGAACAGGTTCATATTTTGATAAACTCCATAGTTAGTGTTGGTTTCCTGTGTTATTCCTTAGTTCTACTGCCATAGGCTTCAGAGACCTGAGGACTGTAGTGGTTTCTATAGTTCTGTGGAGACGACATGATGGTTTTAGATGAATAAATCTCTGAAGATGAATTACTGACACAAAGATCATGGACCTACCCGCCCAGTGCTGGCCTTGTCTGCTTCAGTCAGCTTTCCCACCTCAGCGTTCTTGGTCTTCTTCATCAGATCCTTCTTGTCTTTGACCTTAGGGGATGTTTCAGATTCTGCACCACTGCACACAAACAGGGATACATACATAACAAACAGAATTAAACATCATCTCATGAAGTAAATGTCACGAGACCCCTGAGAGCAGATACACCAAGTGTGATTGATGACAGGTCAGAAGACAATGCTGTTGGATTTAACCTGTTGTTATTCCACAGAGGGAGCGAGGGTCCAGCATCACTGTCTGAGAATCAGTTCACAGCTGCTTCAGATTATAATGTTGAAACAACATTAAGATTTAAAATACAGGACATATAGAACACGTTGTGATAAAACTTCTAAATACTGAGATTTTATTTTGGTGATTGAATCCAGCTCCTGTGAATGATGTTTCAATGTAATGCTAACTGGCCGTGCTGCTAGCCACCACAATGCTAACATTGTGTAACAAATAATGGCTGCTTGCGCAACACTGCCAGAAACTAAACAGATATAAAAGAAAGAGAAAATCACAGATAGAGTTTGGGTGTCTTTAATTTTCAAACCTGCTAATGTGCAGACACAACAAATCTACACTGATTTGAAGTATCCTCTGAGTCCACGTAACTTCAGAGTTCAGTTTCACTCACCCAACAAGAGCAGGAACAGCTCCGTTCTCCACTGCTTTAGTCCCACTCTTTGGCACAGATTCTAAATACAGGCAGGAAATAAAGTTTAAATGATGGAGACATGAATGTAGAAATATTTCAGACTCAAAAACAGTAAAACATTATAAATAACATTTCTGTCAGACCTTCCTTGTGGAAAAGAGAAGACTTTACTTTCCCTTGTTCCAAGACATTTAAAGTTAGAAACCTAGCGGGGAAAGTGTTGCTCACCACTGTCTTCACTTTGGTCAACAGTGGCGTACGTCCGCAGGAACTCAGCAAAAGCTCCCTCTTTGGCCATGAGCTGCTGGTAGGAGCCCACCTCTGTGATCTGTCCCTCCACCATGACCAGGATCAGGTCGGTCTGAGGCAGGTAGCTCAACCCGTGGGTCACCAGCACACGGGTCTGTGCACAGTTAACACATGCAAAAATAATTAAAGCTCCTTAAAGAGCTAACATCTTTAAAAAGGCACGAGAGTTCAACTGGATATTTACATTTCAGGCTGAGTACTAGTTTATGATGGAATAAAATATTAAACAGGATTTTTCAGCAGTTATGTTGGATGTTTCCCCCAAGAACAGTAATTGTCTTATAATGGTCTAAATAAGTTTTCTCTGCAGGTAGCTGGACTCTCTCTCAGAGATAGGGTAAGAAGTTCAGTTATCTGGGAGAAACTCAGTAAAGCTAATGATTATTTGCTGTAATAAATATAAACAAAATGAAGGTAAGGGTGTAGATGATGAGATTTAGTTAATATAAGGTGAGCCTGAGAATACTGTTAACAGATGACACAAATTACTTACAACCTGGCTGATATGCATCCCATCAATTGTTTAATTTTGAAAATGATTATCCAAAAAAAATAAGAACAAACAAAAAAAAAAAACCAAAGGTTGATTTAGGTTAGTGAAGCTGGTGCTCACCTTCTCTTTTAGCAGTCCCTGTGGGCCAACGACATGGTCGAAGATGTGTTTTCCTACATGAGCGTCCACAGCGGACAGCGGGTCGTCCAGTAGGTAGACGGCTCGGTCACAGTAAACTGCCCGGGCCAGGCTCACCCTCTGCTTCTGACCTCCAGACAGGTTCACCCCCTGTACACACCACAGGTATGATTTAAACGAGCACAACCTCCAAGACAACTGACTTAACTCTGGTTAAGCTCACAACACCATGGTTTTTCATGGCATTTTTTTAATCTGCGTTTGAATATAGACAACTTAAATTATCATCCATCATGAAGCACTCAGCTCCATCATCATCATCATCATCATCATCTAAATGTTAACGATACCTTCTCTCCAATCTCAGTCTCTTCACCAGCAGGGAGGACCTCCAGGTCAGGTTGGAGGGCGCAGGCCTCCACCACATGATGGTACCAATCCTCCCTCTGCTCCTGACCAAATATGATGTTCTCTTTCAGTGTAGAGTTCTGGATCCAGGCCTGCTGGGGAACGTAGGCCACAGAACCCTGCAGAGCAACACACACAGAAACAACACTATAACATTACAGCTAGGCCTGGGTGGTATGAAGGTATTTTGTTGTTGTTTTTTGTTTATATTCCATATACCGCTGTATTTTCTAGAGGTCATACCGTGGTATGAAAATGAGAAATGCTGCCCAACCCTAATTACAGCATCTTCTTTGAAGAAACTGACAGATTTTTATTATTACAAGACTTATGGTGCGTTCACACCGAACGCGATTTCAGCTTCAAAATCGCAGCCAACGCTGAAGATTGAAGCTTGTGCACTTTGAGGTCAGACGCAGGACAGCTCTTGAAGCGCTGCACGGCAAGAGCCTCCTCGCCCCTCCCTCCTCTGTCGGACGAGGAAGTGGCTTTGCTTTATTTACAGAGAGCAAGAGCATGTCACATTCATCAGATAATTAATTCATAATTAATTCACCAGATAATTCAGAGTAGAGGCTCACAGCTYGCTTTCAGGACTATTTTTCCAGTCTGATGAGTCGCTGCCACGCATTGCTGCGGATCAGAACACAGGCAGGCACTCGATTTCAGCTAAAGAGCTCCGCTCCATCTGTTTCAGGTTAGTGGACATCATTCAATAAACTGTCCCGTCGGGAAATAAGTCGCTATGTCACACAGTGGAGTCTCTCTGATTGGTTGACGTAGCGCGTCGAGCTGCAAAAGTTCAGATTTTCTAACTTCAGCGATTTGCGCCTCAGCRCGTCGAACGCTCAGATCGTTCAAATCGTTCAAATCGCGCTGCTCTAATCACGCTTGAGGCGCCGCAGCACTTCCCGACGCTGATTGAAGCGCGTCCACCATAGACTTTGTATGTAAACCTGAGGCTCCTGATGCTGAAATCGTGTTTGGTGTGAACGCACCATTAAACTGCTGACTTTACTCAGTGTTTGAACATGATGACAGAGGTTAGAGAAGTTGAGCCGGTGTTCGGTAGGTTGTGGGTTCAAACCCCTGGACCCTAAATATCTTTACTGAGGGTCTAGTCCCATGTCACTTGGTGGTCAAGTCCACCTAGCGGTGCACTTTTTCAGCACTGGTTTTGTTTGCTTGCTTCTATGTTTTTGCTTCTATGTTTCATGAGAGTTTTTCTGCTGCATTTGTGTTTGTTTTGGAGTTTGCATCACTCAGATGTTTGCAGCACATTTAGTCGTTTGCTGCTCTTTTTCACCTGTCGGCCAGGGTAGTTTACTATTTCTTTAGTTGACATTTCTTGGCACACATTCTAATTAWAACATTTAATTTAATATATTTCTGTATTAATTAAACTAGTAAGTGAAATACTGGTGACTGATGCTGAGGAAAAGGAAAGTGAATAATTAATTATAACGTCTATCTTTGTAAGAGATGATGAGTTTTAAGTATGAGTATATACTTTTAAATTACTAAAATTATTTTATGTTTTGGAGTCTTGTCATTTTATTCTGTTAGGATTAAATTACTTGCAGGGTTGGGTTTTTACGTTCTAATAATGAGTCAGTCAGTTCAGTAGTGTGATACAGTGGTTTGCAAAAGTATTCATACCCCTTGAACTTTTCCATATTTTGTCACATTACAACCACAAACATAAATATATTTCACTGGAATTTAATGTGAAAGACCAACACAAAGTGGTATACAATTGTGAAGTGGAAGCAAAATTTTACATGAATCAAAACATTTTTTACAAATAAAAAACTGAAAAGTGCGACGTGCAAAAGTATTCAGCCCCCTTTTCCCTGAGTGCAACCAATTGCATTCAGAAGTTGCCTGATGACTGCTAATGACTCAAAAGGGTCCACCTGTGTGTAATCTAATCTCAGTACAAATACAGCTGCTCCGTGACGGCCTCAGATGTTGGTTAAGAGAATATTGGGGAGCAAACAGCATCATGAAGTCCAAAGAACACACCAGACAGGTTAGGAATATGGTTTTGGAGAAGTTTAAAGCAGGCTTAGGTTATAAAAAGATTTCCCAAGCTTTGAACATCTCACAGAGCACTGTTCAATCCATCATCCGGAAATGGAAAGAGTATGGCACCACAGTAAACCTGCCAAGACAAGGCCGTCCACCTAAACTTACAGGCCGAACAAGGAGATCACTGATCAGAGAGGCAGCCAAGAGGCCCATGGTGACTCTGGATGAAATGCAGAGAGCCACAGCTCAGGTGGGGGAAACTGTCCACAGGACAACAATTAGTCGTGCACTACACAAATGTGGTCTTTATGGAAGAGTGGCAAGGAGAAAGCCATTGTTAAAAGAAAACCATAAGAAGTCCCGTTTGCAGTTTGCCAGAAGCCATGTTGAGGACACAGCAAACATGTGGAAGAAGGTGCTTTGGTCAGACGAGACCAAAATTGAACTTTTTGGCCACAATGCAAAACGCTATGTGTGGCGGAGAAAGAACACTGCACATCACTCTGAAAACACCATCCCCACTGTCAAATATGGTGGTGGCAGCATCATGCTCTGGGGGYGCTTCTCTTCAGCAGGGACCGGGAAGTTGGTCAAAGTTGATGGGAAGATGGATGGAGCCAAATACAGGGCAATCTTGGAAGAAAACCTGTTGGAGTCAGCAAAAGATTTGAGACTGGGGCGGAGGTTCACCTTCCAGCAGGACAACGACCCTAAACATAAAGCCAAAGCTACAATGGAGTGGTTTAAAAAAAAGAATATTCATGTGTTAGAATGGCCCAGTCAAAGTCCAGACCTAAACCCAATTGAGAATTTGTGGCAAGATCTCAAAACTGCTGTTCACAAACGCTCTCCATCCAATCTGACTGAGCTTGAGCTGTTTTGCAGGAGGAATGGGCAAGAATTGCAGTCACTAGATGTGCAAAGCTGGTGGAGACATACCCTAAAAGACTTGCAGCTGTAATTGCAGCAAAAGGTGGCTCCACAAAGTATTGACTCAGGGGGGCTGAATAATTTTGCACATCGCACTTTTCAGTTTTTTATTTGTAAAAAATGTTTTGATTCATGTAAAATTTTGCTTCCACTTCACAATTGTATACCACTTTGTGTTGGTCTTTCACATTAAATTCCAGTGAAATATATTTATGTTTGTGGTTGTAATGTGACAAAATATGGAAAAGTTCAAGGGGTATGAATACTTTTGCAAACCACTGTAAGCCAGCTTCTTAATGTGTGTGTGTGTGTTGGGGGGGTGTATTTTGTGATATGAGAGCCAGTTTAAGACAAAACACCTACACGTGGGGACCTAAGCCAAGTCCCCGTTTGGTTTAAATGCCATTGGTGGGAGCAAGGTGTGAATTGAGTTTAGGTTAGTTTTAGGGTAGGTGGTCAGGGTTAGGCTGTAGAAATGTAACGGAAGTCAATGTAATGTCCCCATATGTATAAGTAGACACGTTTGTGTGTGTGTGGATGGGTTTTTCCTACGTGGGGAAAATTTTACCAAAAAAACAGCACCATGGGGACCACTGCCAGGTCCCCATGGGTCCAAATGCAAATTACAGGTGTGGGGTTAGTTTTAGAACCAAGGTTTGGGTTAGTTTTGGGGTAAGGTACCTGTGAGGTTAATTTTAGGGTAAATTGTCAGGGTAAGGCTATAAAGTCTAAAAATAATGAATGGAAGTCAATGCACGGTCCCCATGGGGTTTAAGAACAAACGTGTGTGTGTGTGTGTGTGTGTGTGTGTGTGTGTGTGTGTGTGTGTGTAAAAGTATAACCTTGACAGCCACACTTCCTTCCAGTTTTTCCATCTCTCCAAGAAGAGCAGAGAGCAGCGAGGACTTTCCTGAACCAACGTGACCGACCACAGCCACCAGAAAGCCTTCTGGGATACACACATTCAGCCTGCAGACACGCACACACAGTTCCCTCGGTTCACTTCACAAATGTCCAAGAGTATTTTTTTTATTCATCAAATACTTATATATCAGTGTTTTCATGTTTTATGCCCAGACTTAAAAAGTCAAAAACAATAATAAAACAGAATTCTTAACCATTAAAAGGTTTATAAAAGAACAAACCTCTTCAGTGTCGGGGATTCAGCTCTGGACCAGCTGAAGACACCATCCACTATAGAGATACTCTGAGGGGCTGGAAAACATGGACAGGTAAGAAATGAAAAGATGAATAAATCCATAAACTTGCACCTCAGCCAGGTGTAGTAGAAGGACATTTTATTGTCAAAGAAACAATCCCCTCCAAAAGTATTGGAACAAATTATCTTCTGGTAAATAACTTAATATTTGGTGGCAGAACCCTTGTTTGCAATGTGTGCCTCTATCCTGTGACCCATCGACATCACCAAACTGTTGGATTCTTTGCAAACAAGTTCACCACTGAAATGTGGAGGTTGTTGGTGATGTCACTTACTGATGTTTTTTTCTTCACAGCTCACAATATTTCTGTCATCAACTCCTATTGTTTTCCTTTGCCCACATGTTGGACGTGTGCTGCTCAGTTAGGGCTGCAATGATTAATCGACAACTAATTGATTATTAAAATAATCTATGACTAATTTAATAATCGATTAATCGTTTTCTTTTTTTTTGTTCTTTACCTTGTTTTTCTCTCCAAACTGCTTTGACACCTTCCACTGCCACATCTGCCTTTCTGTCCTTGACACACATGCACAGTAGTGGTAACTGGGGTAGGCCGTGGACGTCACAAGACATTATACAGACAGGCTCTGGTATCATGGCTACC
>NW_013952676.1:236518-248534 GCF_001266775.1 Austrofundulus limnaeus | reverse complement strand
GATTAATTAATTAATCAATAACTTGCATCCTTAATTTATACAGGAACGAAATTAATTTATATCTACCGGTACTCATATTTATGTAATTAAGAGGTTTAATGATTTGGCCAATTAATCATTAATCAAAAAAATAATCGACAGATTATTCGATTATTAAAATAATCGTTAGTTGCAGCCCTATGCTCCGTACACCAGTAGTTTCTTTCTTATTCAGGACATTCCAGATTGTTGTGCTCGCTATGCCCAATGTTTGTCCAATGGCTGATTGATTTTCATTCTTTTCTCAGCTTCAAATCTAAATACCAGGAAATAAAAGATGACATTCTGAACTCTTGTCTCCTGTTCGTCTTTTGATCTTAAAACCAAATGTCTTCAGTGAACAAAAATAAGAGAAATTGACTTGCTGTTCCAATACTTTTGGAGGAGACTATAGAAGCCAAAATGTGAAGGTTCACCATCTACACCTTTTCTCTGGGCTTTATTTTGTGTTCTCAGATTCAAGAATCGTTTAGATTGATTGATTTATATCAGTCCTTTTTTAATTTTGAAAGAAAATGTAATTAATGACTAAAAGAATTAAACTGAATTAATGTATCAAAATGTAAGTGTCTCTCTCACTGCTCCAGGTCTTCTGGTTTCTCTTAAATCCCCCCACAGAGCTCATCCACACCCACTGACTTCTACTGTATCTGAGACCAGATGTTTCTCTTCAAACTGGAAATGAAGGGATCTTCAACTTGACAAATCTCCTACACAAAAAATCGTAGAAACAAAAATGTGACAACCAGCTGTTTTTACCAGTTTTCACACAGCAACTGTCAGAGTGTTTCTTTCTCCTAAAGATATTGTCAAGACAAGATAGGCTGTGAGGTGTTTCCTTTCACCACCTCTCACTCCTCCTTGTTCACTCTTTACTTTCTGCAGCCAAGTATAAAGATCTTGACCAGAGTGAAATATGTTGAATGACGTGTTTGAACCATTGTTGTGAACCAGAGCATGAATGTCTCAGCAGCTGACTGTCAGCTTGGAGGAGAAAATCCCAAAGTCTTGTTCAAAGCCAGATGCTTTCTTTGACCATTCCCTTCCACCTTGACTGTAAGAACTCTGTAAGAGAGAAAACTCACATCCAGCTAGTGTTTTGTGTTCCACGTTGTCTTCTTGCAGCTCCTCGTGAGACAGAAACACCCTGAGCCTCTTCAAAGACACGCTGGCCTGAAGGAAGACAAAAACCCGACCAGAGTCAATGGCTAAAAAACAATGTGCTTCTCATGCTTACATTTTTATTACAAAACTAGCAGACACTAAAAATACAACAAAGAACCAACAAACAACAACAACAACAAAGCATACTTTACACTAGCTTGTATAAACTCTGTGTACAGAAACACTGCAGTACAAAAATTTAACTGTTTATTGAAAAAAGAAAAAAAGATAAAAACAAGTTAATAAAAGGGACAGACTGTGTTCTTATCTCTGCAGTTATACTACAGAGCAGCTGGACCACTACTTCCACCCCCCTGGTTTCATATGTTCGGTCYGCAAAGCGAGAACCAGAGATTCATTCATTCAGAGACATTCATTGCTTATAACAACAAAACCAGTTCATTCACGATTTTGGGTTTAACTTGTGGTTTTGTTGGCTTCCACGACAATTCAAGAAAAGTGAGAAATGCTTTAGAAACATTTTGCCTGGAACAAGAAGTAGTAAAGGCATGTCCATGCCTTTACTACGCACTGCATTTTACACACTAATTTTGTCACCCTGTACTGATTGTCTGTAAATTACATAAAATGTTCTTATTTGCATCATGAGAACTGTTTTTTTTAAATCAAAAACTCAGCAGCTAGTTTTTTGAGCAGCTCCCTCCTCCTCTTTCCCATTGTCAGGCTTCACACACACACACACGCACACAACCCTGCTCCGTCATTAACAGCTTGGTCCGAGAGGAGTGCACACCCGCACCTCCCCCCACCCCCCGCTCCTTCATTGTATTGCGTGATTGTTAATATAATAAATGAAAGTTCAATCCCACCGTAATTTTTATTTCTTGGGGAGAGGGGAGGGGGGTCGCAGCATGCACTCACCATCTGAGTATATTTAATATTTTATCCAAAAGCCACACACAAATATCTGCCTTTTAGTCCAACATTATGCACAGTTTTATTTTTTACCTTTRTTTCTTTTGTATATTTCTGATTAAACCTGTTTTCCACATCTTATAACTGAGAATAACACTCAGGTGGGGAGGAGGTCAGCTGTGTTCTCTGTGTGATCTCCATCTTCAGTCCATCTCAGACCCCCAGTGGCAACTCTTAACCACTGAAGAGTCCTCTGGAGCAGTCTGAACTTTTCAGGAGAGTAAGAGTGATTCTTAGACTTAAGAATTTTGATAACTGGCACTTACACTTAAGTCTGAGAGTAGGAGCAAATCTAAGAAATTTCAGAAAAATCTACTCTAAGAAGTTTYATAAATACGGGCCCTGGGCTAAGACTGACCACCAAAGCCAGGTCGTCAAGACCACTGTGAGTCAAACAGCTTCCAGCAATAAACAAAAACCCAAATCTGTGCCTGGTGAGTGAAATTGTAAATGTGGTTTGTCCCAATTTCACTTTTTAATCATGCAGTTCTTTACTTTTACTAAATTAAAGCCTACAGTAATGGTGTTAGGATCAGCACTAGCTACTGTTAGCCTGGATGTTAGCATGTTATTAGCAGCTACGTCTCAGTTTTAAAGAAATATTAAACCTACGGTTAGTAGCCACATGCTGGTAAAACTATATAAATGGCTTAATTTAACAGTCCTAATTCTGAGCTGGAATGATAATCCTTTTCCCAAATACATGCTAAAACATTTTGTCTACATGGCAGGATTAAAAGATGAGGAGATTAACCTTCAGGGGATATATGTGTAGGGGGAATGGTGGGTGGGTGGGGAGAGGCTAATCTCAATACTTTTATAAAATTATTACAATTCTGGGGGACTTCGGAGCATTTTACTTCCAGAACTACTGACCTTTATGATTTTGCATGTGCGTGTCTTTGGGAAAGACAAAGTAGCTGATAAAGTCAATATAGCTAACATCGGGACATAGCTTCATGTCATCTACCCAGTCTGTGAGCAGTGACAGCTCAGCCACTGTTAAAGAATTGTCCTCGTCGCTTTCTGAAACATCCTTACAGTATTTACACCTCTGATGTGCTGTCATTTACGCCAAAGCTTCAGATAAATACTTTGATAAACAGTGAAGGTGTATCCCCATATTTGTAAACAAYAGCCAAGCAGAAATATAAAACCTACTTCTGCTATGAATTATGGGTAGTGGCGCAAATTCAGGAATACTGAGCATATAGTCAGGGAACAGGATCGTTTTCATTTTAAGTCATTTTTTTCATTATTTTATTTGTTTTTACTGTGTGGACTGGGTATAAAACAGATTACCTGTGTCAACATTTACCCCCTCAACTGGTCCTGGAAGAGGGGCAGTGAACTTGCCCTGAAGTGCGCAACATGCTGAATCTGAACTGCTGAAATCGGGCTCAACTGTCACYGTTTTATAACAAAAATTGTTCATTCTGTTCGCGTTGTCGACATTTCGGCACCTTCTTGTCACAACCCACGGGCAGAATTTTTTACCCCCCTCCACATAAGAACTCACAAGAACTTATTGTGTGATTGGTCAGAAGTTTGTGGGAGTATTTGTTTGTGCTGAAAGCGCTCAGACGCTACATTTTGCTTCAACCACTCGCTTTAAAAAAAAGGAAAGAAAAAGAACGACTCACTTCCAGAAGCCGACAGTTGTACCAGGAAGCAGACTTTTATAAAGTCAAACGGTCAAAAACTTGTGAATAGAGATAAAACAGATGTTGTGCACAGAGGAATCTGTCAAATAAAAACCGTGGAGCTTTAACCTCGACAGATTTGTGGACAAATAACGTCAGGTGACAGATCTGACTTTTTTTCCCCACATTGTAGACTCCAGCGGGAAGAAACCCCATGTAACGTATGCTGCAGCGAGAGGGATTTTCCAGGAGCTTGGCATGGGGTGTCTGAGGGTCTACAAAAGGTGTGTGAGCAAATGAACGCCAAACAACCACCATCAACTGTTCAGCTGCCAAGCGACCACACTGAAACTTTGGATGTTGGGGAAGCATTAAACATTTTTGAATCTCCATTTTAACATAATAACCAACACACTTGAGTCAACATCTGTAAATTGGACAGTTAGAGCTATATTGGGGTTTTAAAAGTTTGGTTGGCAGCAAAAAACAAAGTTGATTAAAAAGTTAGAAATGTAGATCTAATGACATTTTAAATCAAAGCTTCAATAAAATCACTTCAGTGAGTCATGAGATATTTTGCTAACAAACAGACACAGAAACAATGACAGTAATTACATTATGAGCAATAATGATCTGCTTATTATGGGAYGGAAGCACACCAACCTGCACCATACTGCTGATAACCATTGGCAGCATGTTTAGAGGAAAACGCAGAATGTTGAAGAGAGCTAGTGACACAAAGGCCTTCTGGGCATCTAGCACATTCTGCTCATCGATCAGCACGTACACAGAGAAGGTGGACAGGGCAACCTGCACCAGGGGAGAGGACACACCTTGGATTAATTATAACAATGTTTTTATACATGTCAGCTGTACCCGGTGTGTCTGAGCAAGCTGAACAAAGTAAGAACTCCTGTTGTCCCCTGTGCTGCAGGCCTGTCCCTGTGCGTTTGGACTCACCAGGAAAGGTGCACAGACCCAGGTGAAGGTGGACATCGCACCCAGATATGCAGCCTTCTTCAGGACTTGCAGCTCACCCTCCCTGATTTCGGACACCTTGCCCTGGAAGGCCAGCTCCCAGGCGTAGAGCTTCAGCACTTTGATACCGTTCAGCATCTCGTTCATCAGCTTAATGCGATTATCTTTACTCTTCATCTGAGCCACCTGCTCCACATACGTGCAGAGATTATACAGGGTTAACAGAGACTCTCCAGTGACACAAACAGAGGAACAGGACAGGAACTGGTGTGACACTGTACCTGGTAGGTTTTAGTTTTCATGGCAATCACAGCATTAATAGGAACCATCAAAACCATAACAGCCACTCCAGCCAGCACAGACGGACCCAGGTTCTGCTCAGAAACAGACAAACAGAAAYCAGACTTCACTACAGCTCTTCATTGTAGCTGTTAAAGTCTTCAGGATTTATTTATTGTGTGAATGMTGAGTCAGCACATTAATGTCCTGTTTGGGTACATGCAGTAAATGTCATGTTAATTTTAGCGTTGGGCAAAATTWGATTTTGTTCAACAGATTTTAGGCTTTACATCTGCTTTGCTACTTAGCCACTGTTTTGCTAGCTTTAGCATTTGGCATTTTTTAGCTCTGACATATGTTTTGCTAATTTTCGCTACTGTTCTGCTGCTATTAATGTTAACTATTCAGTTTTTAGCTTCGTCAGGAAATCTCAGTGAAGTCATTTGGGACTGGTTTTCACAGAAAGTATCTATTTTCTAGTAAAAGTAGCTAAAGTACAGCTGAACTACCTGCCACAGGAAGTAGAGGGCCAGCACCACCTGCAGAGGAGCAGACCAAATCATGTTGATGTAAGTAATGAGGTCCATGAAGCGCTGAGCGTCCACTGACATCAGGTTAACGATCTCTCCCACTGTTGAGGTGCGGCGTGCTGCACTGCTGATGACCAAGGCCTGAAAGAGCAGATCCAGGGAGAGAAAAGTCCAAATTCAAATGTTGACTTTGTTCTTTTAGGATGTACTTTTTTCCCCACACGCTGATCAACAGAGAAGAAACGAACCTTCCTGTAGACGGCTCCAATGATGGCGGTGCGCAGACGCATGCCTGAGACGAAGCAGACGTGAAAATACTTCTGCAGAATCAGAGACTGGACGCAGTTACAAATGAAAAGCAGAGCTGTGTAGAAGAAGCCCTGCCAGGAAGGGGCACTGGAGTCAGTCACAAAGTGGATAAGTAATCTGTGTAGAAAAAAGGAAATGTTTAAAATCAGATGATATTTACCATCATCAGTCATCATGTACCTAACTAATCAGTTATCCTGCTGAGAATGAAGCAGATGGTACTACTAGCCGACTGTAGCCTACAATCAAGTTCTTATGCCAAATAATGCCCTATAATATACAGTATTAATTTAAAATGCCTGCTGTTACCTTTCAGTCTACATGTTCTAAATTTAGATTATCTACTTATTTTATAATATAACACAATGCATTTTTGCCTGAGTTGAGAGCTCAACAGTCTGATCGAGAAGCTTCCTCACCGGAGGATTTCAGGCCCAACAAACATGAGAATGTCCTGGATGATCTTGTAAAGACAGGAGATGAGAAAGTAGGGACCGAAGGTCAGGCACAGGGCCCAGAGCAGGGACGGATCTTTGGTTTTCTTGGGAGACTTCACAATCAAGATTTCAGCCTCTTCCACGGCCTCGGCCTCTTTGTTCTCTCCATGGGCGGTCCTCTTAGGGGAGTACAAGGTTTTCTGCTCTGGCCTGGAGGATAAAGAAGAGGAGGACAAAAAGATTTTTTAAAAACATCTTTATAAGAATGGATTGGTTTTTAAGAGAATCAGAAATGATGCGTGGAATATTTCTGTGAATGCCAAGTCAGCTTCTACACTAGTGTTTTCTTGTTTGTTTTTAATATTTTCAAGTGGGATACATGGCTTAGAGATAAAACTTCATTAGTCTAACTACAGTACTGGACAGAAACCTGTGATTGTTTTTATTCTCTTCTATTAAATACAAATAATATTTACGAAGGGCTTTCTTAGTAGTTATCAGGCTGGCTCTCAAAGTAAAATAAAAATTTTCCAAGTGGAGCGCCATTTTCTTTCCCATTTTCTAGATGTCTGTTTCAAAGAACATGTCCCTGTTTTAAACCAGAGTCAGTTCCTTCAAAATGATKACTTTCTTTTTCAGAGGAGCAATTTCATCAAGTGATGTTTGCATTAAAGTTGTAATATCATCAAGATCATCTAAGTTGCAGCTCTCTGTTGCATTACTCTGCTGGACAGAGGAAAATAACAATAGAAGAGATTCTCTAAATTTGGTTACAGTGTTCTCTAACAAACATCTAATGTCACTCAGCCAGCYTGGAGTCTGGCTGCTGGAGGACCACTAACAGGATCTACACTCAGTAACTCCAAGCTACAAAAGGGTCATGGCTAGATGGTGGCTTCTCTATAACGCTGAGTCAGTCTCTCCTTTAAAGCTATCATGGGACAACATTTATTACAAACCACTGTCACTGAAGGAGGCTGAGGAATGACTAATCATCTGACACCAAGAGGAAGTGAGGATAGAAGAAGGTGGGAGAACCAGAAGTTAAGCTAACACAAGCAACAGTCTGCAGAGCCTAAACACAGGTAAAAATAAGAAGTATATAAAATACAAAAAGTGCCACAAGCACAGTGCAATATTTGAAAATAGTACATAAAAGTGCTTGTGCTTAAAGACTGTATAAGCCATAAAATCCAGTAAATTGAAAGATTTAGCGAGCAAACAAATACCAGCAAGGAAGTCAGGAAGTGACCAAACATAAGTTGCTGTAAACATCAGCCTATTTCTCCTCAACATCTTACAGTTTACTGTTGAAATAACAGCACTTTAGGAGATTCCTCATTTAACACTGAACATCCAAGATGCTATCAAACCGAGCTTCAGAGGGTCCCATCTCCTGGCCTTACAGTTCACCGTACAGGTTCTGGACAAGGTTTTTTGAAGTAAGTTCTTATAAATGGGACTGATGTAGGTCCTGATCCTGTCCTCGTTATCTTTGGGATAGCTCCCTCAGTTGAACAACTTGTAGCTTTTTTAAACACGTTTATTTTTATGCAGTGTGAGTCAGAATACCCCTCCATTTACAGAATTCAGAGAAATTGCCCATGAGAGAAGCTGAAATATGACTGTCAGAAGGATAAATTCATTCAAACATGGACACTTTTAATAAAATTAATTGAGAAACTAACCTTTGTTTCACAACATTAACATCAGGTAAAACAACTATCTTGATGTGTGAGAAGTCCAGCTGAACTGGAGGTTTTTCTGTTTCATAAATGTTCTGACCTGCGTGTGTTAGTGAGAGGACACAAATAAAAGTTCATTAAATCCATTCTTTAGACTAGTGTTTCTCAACGGGGGCGTTGTGACGGTGCCAGGGGGCGTTGGCAGCAATATTTACAAAAAGGGGTGCTGTAATACGTTTGGGGGTGTTTGCTTGAAGGGAAAATTTTCACCAAAGATTTCCAAAAACAGCAGTTTAAACTTTGAACTGCTTGTGAACAATGGGGGTCTGTAACATTAAAACATACATGGCACTGCAACTGTATCGTGTTTCTCTTCTCATCAGTTTCTGTTGGCTTCATGTTGCGCAGCTGTGTGCTGCCTTCAGGAGAACAGGATGTCAGAGTATCTATAAAATTTCCCCCACATGGCATTTACTAATCAGGAAAATAAACGGGTTGTTTCATGGTAACCTGTGGAAGAGTTTATTTATCTGAAATTGGATAATTGTGATACAATCTGTTTATGTACTCTCTGTCCCCCTCCCTTATTTCAACTTTTACAACTGTTTAATCTGCTATTAAGATGCGGTAACGCGTTGTTCCGAGCCATCTTTAAACGCACCATGAGACAACGCGGGTTTACACCTGTGGATCACCGAGGGCTGCAGAGCTGCATGGTGTGGGGCAGACACAGCGGCRGACTGGCTATCTGTCTGTGAGTTCTGGACGATCACAGGATGGCCGGTGTTGTGTCAGGTCAGGCGGCCGTAAAATGCTGTTGGTACCGACGCAGCCGCTTTCAAGCTGGTGAAACAACGTTCAATGTGAGCGGCACATTAGCAGCAGCTCTGCCTACACACGGTCCTTCATCCCAGACTTGGTTTATGAGTTAAAATGACTTAATAATGGCCTGATTTTTATGAAAAACTGCTWATAAAATAATCTTTTAGGAWCTTATTAGTTTATTTGTAGGTTGCATGATATCATGTCAGTTTTGGTTATGAATAGGCCCATCAGTAAATTTAGGTGATTATCATAATTACACCTGTTTATTGTGTAAAATGATWAATGTTCATATTTTAAACATGTAGTTGAGTGTCAGCACTGCTTGGCACAATGTCATGTGTTACAAATAAAACTAAATCAAGAATAKAAAAAAGTTATATGTAACTATMAACCTGTTTGATAAATTATCACATTAATTTCCTGATCTCRGCCAGCAGTGAGTTTAAAACCAGGATGATTCATACATGAACTAGTTGATGAACCTGTCTCTAAAATAGTTATGGAATCACGTGTTTATTTATGTAGGTAAAAATATGTTTAGCAACTTGTTAAAATACTCCAGAATGCAGGAAACAGCATCTACTTTCATCAAAATTTCCTGGGGGAGAACCCCCAGAACCCCCACCAGTGTGCCCTTCACACACAGTGCTTCTGATGGCCATGAGYAGCAGCAAAGAGGAGTATAGTAGGATCACTTGTGTAAAAGAACTAAAGTCTGTCTCCTGATGTCTGTGTGTGTTGTGTGTTTTCAACTACTAGGTTTGATTGAATGCAAGAAGATGATAAAAAAACTCAATAGACCTCTGAAAAATTTGTCCCCCTCACTTCTGAGATGATTATGACCTTGTTAATATGCCTATATGTCTATGAATGAAAGACAATGTAAAAACACAATCAAGCATAAAAGAGGGTTATTTTAATGTAAAATTACTCAAAACAATATTCAAACCAAACTCTATTAAAAAAATCTGCTACAATAATAATTGTACATATTTTTAGTACGAGCAAGCATATTAAAATAATGCATCAAGCGAATAATAAAACTATAATAATAAAATATCCTTTTTAATGCAGGTAGTCTTTAGTAGAAAACAGAACTGAATATCTGAATATTAGTATCTTAGCTTCTTCATCATCAGTGGCTTTTTTTAATAAGAGAAAAAGAAAGAGAAAGAAAAAAGTGAAATGTAATGAGAAAGAGTGAAAGAGAGATTGAAGAAATTTTGTAACTGATTAATTGAATATTAGATTCAGTTTTGTATTTTATACTTTCTGATCATTTCAGTCTGTAAGGTTGAAGCTGACAAAGTGTTGGTGTGTTATCATGTGTTCTTTCTCTTAGACTAAACAAAACTGAGTGAYGYTCTGACGTCWGACGTAAAAGGTAACACCTCTGGGGTGTAACCAGGAAGGGATGAACATTATAAGCTGAATTCATTATTATTGTAGGAAGAAGTTGTCAGTGTTTCGCAGAGTGTCTGCTCAGAGCAGAACTCCCGTGTTTGTTTTGTTTCAGCCCAAGGTTGTGCGCTGAGGCCTGTGCTGCTGTGAGCTGAATGAACCTGATTGGAGTCAGAAGATCAAAAATAAAGTTTTAACAAGAAATCCAGCTGAATCCTGTTTATTCGGACATACCATTTTGAACAATGCATATTTTYCCAACAAGAAGATATGTGAAATATATGTAGAGAAAACACAAGACATCACACCCGACATCTTGGCTCCACACCTACAATTGYACATATTTTTAGTACGAGCAAGCATATTAAAATAATGCATCAAGCGAATAATAAAACTATAATAATAAAATATCCTTTTTAATGCAGGTAGTCTATGACGTTTTTAATTTGGGGTGGGGTGGGGGGCGTTAGAGGTCCTCAATCATGGCTAGGGGGGGCGCTGGCCCAAAAAAGGTTGAGAACCTCTGCTTTAGACCTTGGGGGATCACTTGTTCTTGTTTGCTTTGGTTTTCATTACAAGGTCCCACAGGACCATTGGATCAGCACTTTGTTTTCCACTTTGATGCAGGAGCCTTTTGTAGCATTGAAGTCTCTCATGGGAGTGACAATCCCCGAGTTCACAAAGGTCTGCAAAATCTCATCTGTGCCAGTCCTTTAAAGGCATTAGCGTACTCGCTATGATCCATTTCGTTGTGTTTTGGACCGGAGCAAATCACTTCCTGCCCCCCATCTAAATTTTTGCGCGTCATCCAGGTCACATGACTGGAACCCAGCAACACATGACCAAACCAGCAGAGAGGTCTCTGCCTGAGGAGAGTGAAACGTAAACCCGTCACTCTTCAACCCTTTGAAATAGCAGTTTTTCCAGTTCAGGTGAATTCACGGACATTATGATGTTCATGAGCTTCATGACGTTGCATCATTTTACTTCAACCACTCGGTAAAAAAAAAAAATAATAACTGGCTCCCAGAGCCGACTGTTACCAGGAAGCAGAGTTTTATAAAGATTGTCAAACCGTGAAAAACTCATGAATGGAGATAAAACAGACGCTGTGCACGGAGGAATCTGACTGATAAAAACTGTGGTGCTTTAACTGCAACAAATTGTGCATAAATAACGTTGGGTGACGGGTCACAGTCTATTTTTTCTGCATTGTCGACTCTAGCGGGAAGAAACCCCAAGAAGAGATGCATGCTGCAGTGGGAGGGGTTTCCCAGGAACTCTGCACGGTGCGTCTCCGGGGTCTATGAAAGGTGTGTGCGAAAACAAATGCCGAACAATCACATGACTGCACATTGACTGTTTGGCTTCGAAAGGAGTGTCCCAGGCTTTGTTGTACCCTGTTTTTTTTTACAACACTAAACATATCATGACTTTCTCCTGACCTCTTGACTTTTTGGCACTCTGAGTTCCAGCGACGAGTCAGTTGTGGCACCACTTTGTGTGAACAGTCATCAGGATTCAAAGACCACAAATCTTTTTCCTCTAGAGGGCGTCTGTATCCAGTCACCATCATTCTGACAGARGGAAAAAAATAAGTCTGGGGATAAAACATAGAAACACAAACAAAACAGTACGACTGCACCTTGACACAATTAAAGACCTAGTAACCCTCAAAGGACAGCATGTTGCCCTGCTCTCAAGCTTTAGCCACATACAGTTAGGTCCATATCTAATGGACACTGATATAAAGTTAGATTTTTTTCTTTTACCTTTTTACTGAAACATAT
>NW_013952676.1:221505-235596 GCF_001266775.1 Austrofundulus limnaeus | reverse complement strand
TTTTAATAACAGCTAAAGGTGACATACTGTAGATACTTTATTATGGTATAGTATTTAAATATAAGCCTGAAAAACACAAAATTGGCTGTTTAAAAAAGCCAATCGTCAGATATTGTCCAAGATTTACCTTCAAGGTGGATATAGCTCGCTAGCAGCCTCGCACCGAGGACCTATCCACATCATCATTTACCCAGAATGCTTTGCATGTAAGTAAAATGGCCCCATCCGTGTAATATATTTTTAAACCTTTAGTTTAAAAATGATAAAAACTGAACATCCTACAGTATTTTAACAGTCTATTTTTCAGTTAAAATATACGTTTATCAAATAAAGTCTAATGTTATAACTAATCGGGGATCCCTTTAAGTTGAAACTAACCAATTAAAAGATATTTTAGGAACAAGACAAAGTAAACAAGATCCACTTGTTTTCCAAAGGCAAGTTAAAAAAAGGATAATTCAATGATTTTTATTTGGAATTTTGTGTAAAAGTTACAAAAACATCAAAACTGGGGATAATAATCTATATTCGATGCACTTTGGTGTGGATTCTGAATATGTTTTAAAAAGTAAAACTAATTTTCTATATTGTTAATAAGGTCATGTTGTGGAAAGCAAAAGGAACAACTGTTTATTGTAGAGGTGCAGAGTTAAAGTGAAACTGATGGTCATGTATAGGTACATATATAAAATAATGTTCTGATTAACCTCTGTAGGTGAAAGACATTTAAGGACAACAACCATCCACTTTACTCTTTGCTCCATCCAGACTGTTGCACAGTCACATCTTAAACAGAAGTTATTCAAAAGTCCATCTAAAACGTTGGTTACTTATTGTAACCCCAGATTCTATGAGTGTAAGCGCAGCCCTCTAATCGCTGATGGGTATCCCTCCGCGCCCATTCTGAAAAACCAATAGTCCACGCCCCCGTCACGTAGGGCCCCACCTCGGTCTTATAAAAGCCGGTTGGACCGATGTACGTCTCCCGAAAGCTTATTTTTTCTTCAGCTTCGGAAGCCGGTGAGGCCCCGATTCTTAGAGGGCTGCGCTTACACTCATAGAATCTGAGGTTACAATACGTAACCAATGTTCTATTTCGTGTAAGCTCCGCCCTCTAAGGATATCGCTGATGGGTATAGAGGCAGAGCCTGATGTAGTCTGCGCCTCACCGGCTAGACAGACTCGTGAAGCTTCCGCCCAAGAACCCCAAATGTTACACAAGCAGGGGCCGCGACAGCAGCCGACCCGCACAGTGAACATCTGCGTCTGCCCCAGTCCATCACATAATTCCAATGATGTGAGGGAAAAAGGACCAAGTGCTGTGTGTGAAATCATTTCACATATAAATCCGTCACTTGTCCACCCTATCTGGCAACCCATCTTCTACTCYGACAAAGTCCTGAGAACAGAGTGAGTCAGAGAGGAGCCTGAAACATCCCGCAGGTAAAAGCGAATGAAAGGACAAGTGGATGACCAGGACGCAGCAAAGCAAATGTCCTGGACTGACATTCCACTATATAAGGCAGTGAAGGAGGAGATTCCCCTCATGGAATGAGCTGACAGCACAGCTGGAAGCTGCAGTCCAGATGAAGTGTAAGCCTGAGAGATAGCCTCACAGAACCAATGTGACAGTCTCTGAGGAGACAGAGGTTGACYCACAGACTGCTCTCTGTAATGAACAAACAGGCACTGAGAGCATCTAATATGAGCCGTGCGCATCACATGACATTCAGTTCAATTCAATTCAATTCAATTTATTGTCATTATACTGAAACAGGGTTGTACAGTGCAACAAAATGCTTTTAAGCTAGATCTCCAGTGCAGTAACAAAGGACATAGTGCAGACAAGACAAGACATAACATGCATAAACATTAGACACAAACATTAAATGCACAATCGTGTGTATGAAGTGAACTAGGTGTGGACAACGGACAGTCTATGATTGTTCAGGTTGTGGCTGGAGTGGCTGGGGTCACCAGTTTAACAGCACGGGGAAAGAAGCTGTTCTTGAGTCTGGTGGTTCTGGCTCTGATGATCCTGTACCTTCTTCCAGATGGCAGGAGTTGAAACAGGAAGTGGCTGGGGTGGGTGGGGTCAGGGGCTGACCCAGCTGGGAAAAAGACTCCTGATCGCTCCCCCCGCTTGCAGAAGAGCGTCCTCCTGCCAGGGAGCTGAAGCGGAAGTTCTGACAGCAACGACTGGAGGACCGGGAACCAAAGCGCTCCCGTGCGCTTCAGAACGATCAGAACAACCCGCCTCCAGTCCTCTCTGATCCAATCCAGCAGACGTGGGATCAGAGGAACAGGTGGAAAGGCATAAGCAGCATGTCCGGGCATGGACGGTGCGCCAACGCGCCCCCTCCAGAGGAGGGTCGTCCCGTGARCTCAGAGAGAAACAGAGATGCATTCTACATCTCTCTGCTGGCAAACAGKTCCACTTCCCCTGCCGAATCTGTCCCAGATTCGCATAATTATGGTCATGTTGCAGGGTCCAGTCCCCATCCCCGGGGACCTCTCCTGGACATGATATCCGCACCCCTATCCAGCACACCTGGAACGTAACTCGCTCGGATTGAGCGCAAGTGGGAAGTGGTTGTGTGCTCAGAGAAGATCTCTGGCTKTGTCCAGCAACGGCCGAGAGCGCATCCCCCCCAGTGGATGAAGCTGTTGCCACTCTGCTGTTTGAATGGACCAGAACAAGCTGGTCCTAGACCAGATGAGTGAAAAGCACCAGTACTTTTCACACCGTCAGGAATTCCAGAGCATCCATGTGGGGAACAGGGTGGAAGACCAGCGGTCTCCCACAGTCTGGGACAGGCATGTCCCCCCCACCCCGACAGTGACGCGTCGGTGAGGCCGGCACGTGATGTGACGCTCTGCTCAGAGGGACTCCTGCTGACAGTGAGTGTGTGTGCGGTTTCCTCCAGTGGCCCAGATCCACCTCCACTGAGGAGGGGATCTATACTGATGAGGCGGCTGTGGCGGAGTGGTTAGGGGAGTCGTCCTGGAACCAGAAGGTCATTGGTTCGATCCCCCGTCCAGCCGTCTCAGTCATTGTGTCCTTGGGCAAGACACTTCACCCACCTTGCCTACTGATGGTGGTCAGAGGGTCCGGTGGCGCCGATGCATGGCAGCCCCACCTCTGTCAGTGTGCCCCAGGGCAGCTGTGGCTACAGTGTAGTTTGCCATCATCAGTGTGTGAATGTGATTGTGAATGGGTGAATGTCTGTTAGTGTAAAGCGCTTTGGGGGTCCGGAGGGACTTGAAAAGCGCTCTATAAGTTCAGTACCATTTACCATTTATACAATCCTGCGCTTGTGACGTCAGGGATTGATCTTCAGCCGGGAGAACCACCGCTGCAGGCGTCTCGTGTGTAACAGCCCGAGCGGAACCACCGCATGGGCCGCTGTCATCATGCCCAAGAAAGCATGATGGTTAGAGCTGTCACTGACCTGCGGGGCCTGACATGTGCTTAGCAATGAAGGCAAGACCCCCCACCCTTTTTTTTTGGTTGGAAAAGATGATCTGTCATGGTGACCGAGTTCAGATCCACATCCAAAAACGTGAAGAGTTAGACCGGGACGAGAGAACTCTTTTTCCCATTCTATGGAGAAGCCCAGCATCCTCAAGTGTGCAGACAGCTTCTCCATTTGTGACGCTGCTTCCTGTCTGGATGGAGCCAACAGAAGCAAGTCGTCCAGATTAAACAGGATTCTCATTTCCGCTGAGCACAGAGGCTGCAGCGTCATCTCCACACGCCTGGAGAAAAGGCGTGGTGTCGGTGCGTAACCGAAAAGAAGTTGGTTGTACTGGTACCGGGTCTTCTGTTTTCTTGGGGACAAGAAAAAACTGGAAGTAAACCCCCTGAATTCGTCCCCACTGGGAACCTTAGAAATGAACTTCGTCATTCAGGAGTTACTGAAGCTGTACTTGGAGAGCGAGATCCCGCTGAGGAGACAATAGAAGGGTCACCAGGATCTTGCCAAACCGGGGAGGCATAGTTGCAAACTGTAGCCTGTAGCCCGTATTACCAAGTGCTTCATCCACTTGTCCAAGGGACAAGTGTTCCCAGACCATGCTGCGCTCTGAAAGAGCTCGCGCATGCACAGGTTGCTGTGCAGTTGTCGTAGCAACCGATACACTCAGAGCCTAGCTCTGTCACGCTCAGTCATGTGACCTATGGGGGGCTGTGCTCGAAAGGCCCGTGCAGGCGCTCCAGGGAGCCCTGCGTGCCGACGATGATTTTGACATGACCCGAGAGGGGCTACCTCCGGGACCGTAAGTGAGCACGAGTTCAAGCTAGATCAGCAGAGCCAGACACAGCGCTCATCTTGCCACTGTGATTGGTAGGTTCATGCTGCAACGGGGGCGAAACAAAGCACCCCTGCTTGTGACGTGGCTCACATTGACTGTTTTCTCCTACGTCCGCCATTTGCCGGCGGGATGAAGAAGAGAGAGTGTGTGTGTTCGATGACCACAAGGGGCGGAACGAACCACAGAATGTGAAAAAGCCGTGGGAGAGGAGAAAGTTGTGTGACTGTAATGGTAAAGACCAAAGGCCGGCTAGGCATAAGACTAGTGAGCATATTCTTACCCAGAGTGGGGCAAAAACATGTGAGACAGACAGCGCCCTGAGGCCTGACTGCACTGAACACTTGTCTGAAGGGTTAGCCCTTTATGGGAAGATGATCACTCACAATCACCAAAAAATACACATTTCTCCTGCTTCCAAACTATGATGCAGGACGCACACCCRGCCTAAATAGCGCAGAGATTCAAACTCGTGCTGGCCTCTGTGCTGAGGTCCCGTYGCGCCCCGCTCTCCGCTGTTTCTTTCTTCTTTTTTTTTTTTGAAAAGTTGACGGCCTGGAGAGCGATGTTGTTGGTTGCAGCACCCGACTGTGCCGCACGATGACGGGACCGGTCGGCCTAGCTGCTGGTCTACTGCTTGCAAGAGAAAGGTCACCCTCCGGCAGACCGTACCGCCTCAGCGGCGAAGACCGTGGAGGACGACGTTTCCAGTGCTGGGACCGGCGGGAACCGAAGACGGTCACCCCCTCCACTTTTGTCACGTCCGTGTGGAATGAGACCGAAGCTCTCAGCTTGGAGTAAGCAACCCCTAGCATTGTAACTAGCATCTCCATGCTAGGGGCAAAACTCGTCTTGGCTAAATGGTCTGGATGAGCTCCCAGTCCAGTCCTGGTTGGGAGCGCCGCTCCGTGTTGTGAGCAAGCCAATAGCGGCTAACACATCTTGCGTTACGAGCCAGCTAGCAGCAGTCTGCGACTGCTCTGGTCAAGCTACATAGCACCTCCATGACTAGAAGCTACACCAAGCGGCAGCACGCTTACTCCAGCTTCTCCACTGAAAAGCGGGGTCCAATTTCGGCGCAACACACGTAGACACAGCGCCCTGCTTCGCTTAGCTAGGTGGCTAACTGGCTCAGCTAGTTTGCCGCCGTGATCTCCGGCGGGAAACTCCGCTGGCCTGGGCCTCCATCCCCGGAGGAAGATAGCTCAGACCATGCTGAAGATGAGAAGCGCATCATCCGAAAAGGTCTGAAAAAGCTTCCAGTCCAGTCCTGGTTGGAAGCGTCGACGTCTGAAGGCCTTAACTACTAGCTACCACATCCGTGTAACGAGCGAGCTAGTAGTGGCTAACACATCCGTGATAGTAGCAGACTAGCAACGGCCTTCGAATGGTCTGGTCAAGCTAATTAGCGCATCCAAGGCTTGAAGCTACCCCAAGCAGCAGCACAACCGACCCCAGCTTCTCCCCTGTGAAGCGGGGACAGGGGTCCTTCCGAAAGTCGGGGGTAATTCACTTGTATCCCGTCTTTGAAAGCTGGGACTTCTCCAAGTCCAACGCAAGGGATAGCGCCCGACTTAGCTGGCTAGGAAGTAGGTAGCTAACTGACTTAGCCAGTTTACTGCTGTGTCCCCGGCGGGAAAAAACATGGCTAGCTCGGTCCACTCTCCACAGAGGAAGATAACTCAGACCATTTCGAAGAATAAAAACCTGCATGGACCGATACTCCTTGAGTCCATGTGGAAGCACGAAGATGTCCAGCGCCTYAGCTTAGCATAATACCGCACCGTGGGAACACCCACGGGAAAATATATGCTAGCTAACCACGATCAACCTTCTCCGAGGAAGGAGACCGGAGTAAAAACGGGTCGTGCAGGGGAAAACCGAACCCCGAGCAGCCTGGAAAGGATGGCTACGCGGATCATAGCTTGGTGGCGCCAGACACAAATTCCATATCGATATAAAAGGAATTATACTGTAGCACTTACATGTATGTGGTGTCTTCTATGGTTACATGTCAAATGCCGAAGCTGAAGAAAAACGAGGGAGATGTACATCGGTCCAACCGGCTTTTATAGGACCGAGGTGGGGCCCCACGGGACGGGGGCGTGGACTATTGGGTTTTCAGAATGCGTGCGAGGCGCAGAGGGATACCCATCAGCGATAGCGTTAGAGGGYGGAGCTTACACGAAATAGAACAGGTGGGATATTAGCTCTTTACTACTTTGTTACAGAACCTCACTTTAAAAAGCGATGAAATGTTCTACAGGTTTGTGAAACATTGCTGTTATGAACACCTCCATCTTCACTAAATGAGGACAGCAGGGTGGAGCAGAATTGGTAATTTAGACATCTGATTGTTCACTCACCTTGTGATCCACCAGAAGGTTATTCTAGAGAGGAAAGACACTCCAGGCTCAGGACATGGATTCTGCACACAAAGTCCTCACAGTTAAACTTAACACACAAGGCTGCTGAGGAGTCCGTCAGTGTCAGTGACAGAGGTGAGAGGTTCAGACTTTTTAGATGTACTACATCACAGACATGGAAAACCATAAGATTAAACATGTGGAGGTGAGGGGGTGGTGGTCTYACCGGGTCTTTAACAGCCTGAGAGAAGAGCGGCGGTCGATCGGTGAGAGAGGACAGGATCAGAGCAATCAGCAGCAGAACATAGTACATGTAGAAGGTGGTGGATCTCCACACACACACCATCTCTGGCTAAATGAAGAAGAAAAAATACAAAAGATTTTATTGCATTTTTGAGCATGTTTTTTTAAGTAAAAGTTTTAAAGTAAATGTTTATAAATTGTGGGGTATTAATAGAATGAATGTGATGCTGTCTGAGGATGGTGTTTTTGGTGTGTATGCTGCTTGCTGCAAACCAATTTCCCTTCGGGATATGAATAAAGCTGAACTGAACAGAACTGAACTGAAAAATCACATCTTTGAACAGAGCAGCTATGGTTTCTGGGTGAATCAGTCATGCAGGCAGAGGGGTAAYGCAAGATCTCACTGGGCTGTGACCAGTTGGGGAACAACCATTAGGCTGGAGTCGCCACAACATCTTGTGATGTTTATTGGCTTACTCAGTTTGTTTGAGTACTTGTAACTTGAGTTTTGAACAGGTCTGAAAAATGCCTAGTGATGTGCAGCAATAATGTTGAACCCTCAGATGATCCTGAGGCCAACAAGAAGGAAGTGTCAGAAGCCTGAAAGCCTGGACTCTGGGGCCCATATTTATCAAAACTCTTGAGTGGAATTTTAGACTTAAGTGCTGAAAATGTCTTAGATTTCCTCCTACTCTCAGACTTAGGTGTAAAAGAAAGTTATCAAAATTCTTCAGTCTACGAATCACTCTTACTCTGCCATATATTTAAGACCACTCCAGAGGTCTCTTAAGTGTTTAAGAGTTGCCACTAAGGGTCTAAGATGGACGGAGAAGACAGAGGTCACATCTGTGTCATCAAGAATACTCTGCACCACCTCAGAAACTGTACCAAGTGATCCAAGGGTCTCCCACCTGAGTGTTATTCTCAGTTATAATGTACAGAGGAAYTAAAATGAGGTGTGGAAAACAAGTTTAGACATCAATACAACAGAAAGAAGGGAAGAAAAAAAGATTACCAGTGACTTAATGTTGGACTACAAGGTGAATATTTCTGTGCAGCTTTTGGAGAAAATATTAAACTATCAGCTGGTGAGTGAAAGTAGACGATGATGTAGTCAAGAGCCTTGATTTTTCATTCTCCCCCACTGGTGAATGTGGAGTTGAACGTTTTTATTAGGTTTTCTTCCATTAACTCAAACTTCATAAAATCTGTAGCGCAAATAGAGAAAAAGCGACAAAGAAGATAATGACGGAGCTGTGTGTGAAGAGGGTGTTGTCTGTGGGCCGTTTAGTGGAGAGCAGTAGGAGGAGGAAGCTGCAAGCTCAACATTACCTCAGGCTCTGAGACATAAAAAAAAAACCATTCAAGCTGCAGTTTTTGAAATAATCCGCACGATTTTCTTTATTCGTGATGTAAGTTAGGAAATTTTATGTAATTTATGACAATCAGTACGTGACACATATGGACATTTTTGCATCAAATGTGAACTTATCTTTCATAGTTTTATTTTGACATTTCTCAGAATATTCTTGAAGATGAAATCTGATGCAGTGATTGGTCCATGCGAGGGGGGGGTCTGTAACGTCACCCAGGATCAGCTTTGTGTAAGCAAAGTGTTGTAAATCTGCTCTAAGACTGATTTACTCTTACACTTCGCTTAAAGAGAGACTGAGACGCTTGATAAATGACTTTTAGTCAGAATATTTTTACACTTAAGTCCATTATTAACAGCATTCTTAAGAGTAATTCTAAGAAGTTTGATTAATACGGGCCCTGACTCCTCTATGAGGTTGTGAGGCTCGTCACCTGTCCCTTAGCTGCCCTCTGAGCATCAAGCTGCTTGGAGATGGTCTTATAACCTTTAACATTCTTATCTAATTTTCTTTTTAATCTCCTGAAACAACTCTTTTCTTCACTTCCTCTGGTCCATGTTGAGTGTGGTACACACCATGTCACCAAACAGCACAGTGAGTATCTGTAGTCCTATTATACAGGTCCACTGACTGATTACAAGATTGTAGACACCTGTGATGATAATTAGTGGACACACCTTGATTTAACATGACCCTTTTCACATTATTTTCAAAGGTACCATCATTTCTGTCCAGAACTGTTTCATTAGTTAAATTTTTTTTTTTAAATTCTGTTGAAGCATGGTTGAAAAGCTATCTCTTTCATTTGTTCATTTTCATAGAATTTTTATTTGTTATTACTTTTGTCAGATTCTAGTTATTTCTGTGACCATTGTGGGCTTTTCTTTCATTAAACAAGGCGGACCAACAATTTTGTCCTTGGTGTGTTGGTCTAATTTCATATATGTATCATATATCCCGTATGTTTCATGAGTCCTATGCATCTCATATGTCCTATATGTCTCATTTCCTGTATGTTTCGTGTCTTATATTTCATTTATCTGTCCTGTCTTATATGTCATGTACGTGTCATACATCACATCCTATAATGTATGTCTTACATTTCATCTATGTCTCAGATTTCCTATGTCCTGCATGTCTCATGTTTCCTATATGTCTCACATTTTCTGTATATCCCTATTTGTCTCATTTGTCCTGTATCAGTCATGTCTTATATGTGTCATGTTTCATATGTCCTGTTCATAAACAGAATTCAGTCAGACTGCAACTAAAAGTGTGCACATTTCCTCTGATGTTTGAGTCACAATTAGAAAGAGCCTAGTGAGATACTGGCTGTATTTTGAACTTTTTCATCAGATACARCTGTCTCAAACTGCGTGTTAGACTGACTTGGTCCAGTGCCTGGAGGATCTTGGACCTGAAGGTGACTGTGGCACACAGCAGAGCCAGAAGCCAGAAGATCAGCATAACTCCAGATGACTGGGCTCCTTTCAGTCGTTCATACTGGATGATCAGGGTGCTGAAGAGCTGAAACACATTCAGAACATTTACAGCTCAGGGGAATTGATTACTGTTGGTCCATATCTATATCCTACGGTTTCATCTGAAGTCATCTAGAAAAAGGATGGTCCCAGTGTTTCAAAGTTATTAGTACAGCAAATGTTACAGCTAGTTGCTAGCTACATTTAAAAATACATGATGATTAAATATTACTGACACTTAAAGTCTAATTATTTTAATCAATATATAAATAAAAAAACAAAGCTAAAATTTAATTTGTGATAAAAAGGCAGTAACCAGACCAAAAGTAAGCTTGGCTCTACAGATCAGAGCAAGTCTCACCATGGTGAGGCCCAGTAAGGTGGGACTGATGAGGTGGACTGGTGCTGACATGCTGCTGATCCGACTCCTTTCCCAGAAAGTATAAAACACATCTGACCAGCAGACCATCCACAACAGAAAGCCAACAGCCTGGGAAGAAACAACAGATAAAGTATATTATAAACTAATAAACACAGAAAACCAAATGWACAGGAACAAAGTTCCATAAATACCATCTGATAGTTTAAAGCGGATTTTAGTCTTTAAAGTAAAGGAAGTTTTATGTTATATTAATTAATACAATCATGTAGAACTTCACCATCTTTCAGTTTTAATGTTTTCTGCATCATCTGGGCTCTCATTTATAAAGGATTGTGTGGAAACCATACTAAAAGTGAACGTACGGCCAAAAGGCGGAAATGRCGTACGCCCCAATAAATTCTGATTTATAAAACTGTGCGTACGCATGTTTCTGCGCACATTTCCTTTATAAATCACAGCCACACGTCAGAGTTTCAGAGTTTCCACACCTCAGGTTCTACCCTCTACACGCCCACATTCAACCATAAACAGTCAATGTAAAGTACCTCATGAATGTTAAGATGTATTTAAATCAGTCAGCTGATCAATGCCAACAAAAGTGATTGGTTCAGACACGCTCCGTCGTGCGTCTGGAGGTTGACAGGTGCTGACTGACAGCTGCTGACGTGAACAGAATGTCTGTAATTGACACTGCTTTTCCCTCATTTTTCTTTAGATTAATCTAACGATTTTTATAAAAAAATACTCAAATTCAAATTGATTTTCCCTCAGAGCCTGCAGGACAGTAAAAACAATAAAAATTAAATTAATTACGTCAGATAAAATTAGAAATAAGTCCACCGCTCTTCTCCTCGTCCTCTCCCCCTCCTGCCTGCTCTGTTATCCGCGGCAGACACCCCTGCCCCGCTCACGCACACACACATGCATCCCCCCGYGCGCACGTGTGACAAATACGGACTTTAAATGTGATGTTTTATAACATCCACGCTGGTGAGGTGGATGCGCCCTGCGCGTGTATCCAAAGCGTGACTTTTGCTGTCCTGTTGTTCTTGTCGGGGAGGGGTCTGTGGGTCAGGGAGGGGTCTGTGTGGGTCAGGGTCGTCTGAGGAGGAAGCAGATGAATGGAGTTCCGCATGGGAGCTTTTATTTAAAATTTAAAGATTTAAGTTTTTTTTATTTCAAAGGTCCTCATGGCTCAGCAGCAGAAACATAAATATTACTGTTAAGAAAGTTGATGATAAAGTTGAATAAAAATCTAAGTCTGATGAAGTGAAATTAAATATCTGACAGTGATCATTACACAGTGTGGCTCTAATTCCTCACTTCACCATCTGTGTCGCAGTTTCACGTCTCCAAAATGAGCGTACGCATGGGTCAGAGCTGGCATGAGGCACCGCACATTTTCACGTCAAGTTTGGATTTTATAAATCACAAACTTGGCGTGAAAAGTGGCGTACGCAAGTTTCTGAGCTCATATTGTGCGTACGCCAGTTTTATAAATCCAACCCCAGATCTTTACCAGCTTTTATTAAAGAAATAAAACTTCAGATGTCTGTCTTTGTTTACTAAAACAACTAAACCCAAACCCAGATTCAGTTTGTTTAAACCTAATGGACGTTACTCTRTAACTAAGGTTCTGTGAATTCCTGGATGACTGTCAGTGGCAATAAACAAAGTGGATATGTTCCCTCGAGCTCCGCGCAGGTTGAGATTTAATGTAAACAAAGTTGCGTATGTGACACGTAGCTCACCTGAGCATGCGTCTATAATTAGCACGCAGGTGGTTACGGTCGGTTCCGAGTGACAAGTGTGACTGCCAGTCATCCAGGAATTCACAGAACCTTAGTTACAGTGTAACTTCCGTTCTGTGTCATTCCTTTCTGACTGCCAGTGGCAGTAAACAAAGTGGATGACTTACAGTATGCCAGCAATGTCACGAGGAACGCAGTACTCACCCACCTTAGGAGGTAGAGGAAGCCAGAGGCAGGATCGCTGCGGCAAGTCTGGACTCGTGGCCCACATTAAGGCAGTAGAAATGTGCAAATGTTCACGGTGTAGCCCAGGACGCTGCCGCACAGATGTCTCCCAGTGGCACGCCCCTCATCGCCACCCAGGATGTAGACACACTCCTGGTAGAGTGGCATACAATCCCAGAGGGGGCAGTAGCCCCCACAAATTTATAAGCTAGCGCAATGGCACCAACAACCCAATGCRACAGCCTGTGTTTTGACAGGGCTCGCCCCTTTTTCTTCACACCATGGCACACAAACAGCTGGTCTGATTGCCGAGACAGACCCTGGCCAAAGCTGCCATGATAATTGCTCTCAGCGGGCACCCCCCCCCCACCCCCGAGTCAGAGCTAACTGAACTGTTGAGGGAATTTTCTGAACTACCAATACCTTCCATACAGATACAGGGGTTTCCTCTCCTGATCTTGAAGGTTTGGAGAGGGTCCCTCTGATCCCCAAGGGTCTGAAACTCTGAATTGGAGGCCCTCACGGTGATCATGTCCTCCTCCAGATCCTCCCGTGACTCCCAGGATGATGTCTGGGAAGCAGGGGCCTCATGCATAAAGGATTGCGCAGCTTTCACACTAAAAATTGATGTACGGACAATTTTAGAAAAGTGCGCCGCACCAAAATATTCAGATGTATAAAAACGTGCGCACGCAGGTTCCTGCGCTCCTTTCCTTTATACGTCCCAATGAACGTGGAACTGAGCGCATGCGAGACACCTCCCCTGACACGCCTCCATTTAACTATGTAAAATAGATGTAAATGTGTCCAGCGTGTGAGATTCTCCTCAGATTGTCCTCTCTGTGRGATCAGAAATGATTTTTAGATGCAGGAAAATTTTTAATTAAATGGAGAATACGTGAGAAAACTGTCTAAATAATTAGTGGGGTGTCATTATTTTATGTGGCGCATTCGCACGGGATAACCAAAGCCTGAGATTTTCCTGAAATTTACAGACATCTCCCGAATGTGATATTGAAGTCTGGTTAGTTGTTGTCTATTTAGTTGAACACGGTGTTGAACGGACGTTAAAAAACAAAACAAAACAAAAAACAAAAACAAAAAAACATCCCGTTATCCACTTTTCCTCTCTCCTTTTCTCCTGCGTTACAGCAGGCACTGCCATCTCCACGCACCCCACCCCACCCCCACGCGCGGGTATGAGTGGTAGCTTACGGATTTTTAGCAAAAAATATAGATTTTTGAGGCTCATTAGACAGGTAAACGTCCAAAGGGGTTAACACATATAAACACCTTCCCAGCTGGCGAGGGTGCGCGCGCCTGGCGCGAGAATCTACCCAAAGCGCAGTTGCTGCGCCCCGGCCACAACTCAACTCAACTCAGCATCAGCCAGAAGACTACACACAGAAAAAATAATTATTCTTACCGTACAGTGAGCCACCATTCGCATCCGATTTTGCTCCCTCTCTTCAGCCTTTATTTTATTTATTTATTTTATGCCGCACGTAATGTGTCAGGTTTTTCCAGCCCGGGACCCAAAAGGTTTTCAACGATGTGACAAAAATATAAAAACAGTTTACAGACTGGACTGAGGTTCTTTGGATCATTTTTAGACTGATCTATTTTCTTGTCTGAGGTTAAATGATTTTCAGTCCTGGGGTTCAGTTTCATGATCGTTCCAGTTTAAACAATAAAAACTCAACTAAAAAAAATTCTAACACCGTGTTCAGACGCTCCTTACATCCAGAACACACAACAGAGTCATATTTCTGTGGATTCAGGTCAGATTCATGACTTTGTGGGTTAAAACTGTCGACTGAAAAACTTTGCGTGGCTGCTGCACATTCTCATGGCAGGTGAAAAGTGTGCATACAGTGGTTTGCAAAAGTATTCATACCCCTTGAACTTTTCCATATTTTGTCACATTACAACCACAAACATAAATATATTTCACTGGAA
>NW_013952676.1:218804-220154 GCF_001266775.1 Austrofundulus limnaeus | reverse complement strand
TTCCAGTGAAATATATTTATGTTTGTGGTTGTAATGTGACAAAATATGGAAAAGTTCAAGGGGTATGAATACTTTTGCAAACCACTGTAAATATACCCACACTTTCACGCAACGTTAGTTTTCATACATCACAACATAGGCGTAGAACCTGGCGCACGTAACTTTTTATGCGTACGCACCGTTTATATACGAGACCCCAGGTACGGGGACTGGAGCTGCCAACAGAGCGTTGGGCTGGTCCACCTCAGCCTTCAGAGAATCTACTTCTTGCTGAGATGGATGCTCTAGTCACGGTTTCTCCTTCTAGGACCGCAGCGCTCTTCCATCAGCGCCTCCCGGAACACGATAGAGGCATTCCTGAGGGCAGCAGTTCGTCAGAAAATAAGAGGCCCTCAACCTGACGCAGCCTGTCCTCCTTTACAGAGAAAGGCAAAATACTGCAGTTAATGCAGGGGTCAGTCAGAGCCTCTCTGAGATGGCCCACACCCAGGCATTTAGGTCATGGCCGTCCTCCACCTGGAGGGGAGCCCCACATGAATTGCACCCCGGCATTCCAGCACAGAAGTGGGAACTGCAGGCGCGCACAGACCAAATGAGCGAGAACTTCAATAAAACTGAAGAACGCGATCAGAATCTTTAAAAAAAWTTTTTTTTACTGCACCTCTGGTCAGGTAAACTGAGTGAGAACCTCAGTAAAACTGAGGGGCGCAACTCTTCCTAACACTCCTAACACACGTGCGTGTGCGCCAATCAGACAAACTGAGCGAGAGCTTCAATGAAACTGAAGAACGCATTCAGGGTCCAGGTGTCCAAATCAGAACCCTGGGCCACTCGCCAGCTGCACGTTCCTCCCCAMCTGGAGACAGGGTGAAGGAAACGCCAGCCCGCACCTTCGAAGCTGAAAGCAGAGTCGTCCAAACGTGGACACACCCACCACGCTTCCTACTACAAACAAACAAACAAACAAAAGACACGCCAACCACAGCCTTACAGGGCTAAAAGCACTCACACTAAAAGTCACAGGCTGGATGATGCTAAATCACACAATCCTGTGCTTACCTCTCAAGACCTGCAGAAGCAGATAAGATCCGAAACACGGTCTTACKGGAGCGRTTAACCTGCGAAGCACGCCAGGTAAACCGTGAGAAGATCAAAGAGACCGAACGTAACCACCTGCGAGCTATTTATAGGCGCACGCTCAGGTGAGCTACGTGTCCGGTACGCGACTTTATTTACATTAAATCTCAACCTGCGCAGAGCGCGAGGGGACAGACAGCGGGTAAAATAAGTATTGAACACGTCACCATTTTTCTCAGTAAATATATTACTAGAGGTGCTAATGACATGAAA